>NC_073691.1:170283116-170358116 GCF_029784155.1 Uranotaenia lowii
CTTTTAAAAACAGATTCACTTCACATAAAATATAGCAAAAAGTTCCAAATTCAAAACTTGTTTTAGTTATTGAATCAGTTACAGAAAACATATTTCAATATGGGTCCTTCCGACATGTTAAGAAGCTCGATTTTCGATTTGACAGAACCAGAGAACCAGAAAAAACTGGCACACGCGATTTGTATGGGAAACGTCAAGTTGCCAGGGGGTTGGAACAGACGTACAAGCTCGAACAAAAAATCTTCAGAAAAGTGTGTAAAAATTCAAAAGCTATCAGCAAAAAAATACGTTAAAAATTGACTGGAAACAGTACCATCTGTTGCGCCGTTCAAATGTTACAAATCAACTTTTAAGTGCTCAGTTTTCGAAACGGCGTAATCGTATATCACCTCATGAATAAATTTACCAATATCTCAGTTAAACGAACGGCTTAAATTTATTGCTTGATAAATGTGATTATAAAGAGCTACTTTTAACTTGGCAAAATTTTACTTTCTTATTTTAGTACTACTGCGGCACAAATAACTGACAACTTTTGGATCAAGCTTTCGCATTTCTTGAACGATTATCGAAGTCAGAGGAGGCATCGGCTATGCCCAGTCAAATAAGAACAATCTTGACCACCATTCTCACCCAGCAGTACTGATTCTAGGTATCTCAAGCGGGTTTCATTCACATATCACATTTGCATCCCAATGTTCAACATTTAGTACTTCTTGCAAGTTTAGACAATCAGCAAGTTAGAAAATAGCGAATAAACTTTAGGATACATTTTTTATGCAACATGACGAATGTGTTACGAAGCTCCAACAGAAATTTTCTTGAAACATGCCTAGTAGCTCATTCGACCTGTTTAAAACTGACTCAAATTTTGTTGTTTTTTCTCAGTTTTGTTTTGACAGTTCTCTTTGGTGTGTTTAGAGACATCTGGTGTCCCAGCCAAAAAACAAAAATTGGTTTAAAAAGGAGGTTGGAATTTTTACACAAGTTCCGTGGGCTAGCTTGAACGTCTGTTCTCTGTGTTTCTACTAAAAATCGACATTCTTACGCACCGTTGCCATCCTCAACAAACTGCGCTGATTTCACCTATTTAGACCTCCGTGCAAATAATTTGCGCGCATGTAAAATCTGCTCACTGACGCATACAATGAAATATATTCATGGACTTTACATCTTATGATGAAATTGCATAAAAATAATTGCGACTGGCGCGTCTAATAAAAAAAAGTCTATGATTCCCTAATTTTTAGTAATTCGAAAAACGTCCAAAAACTGTATAATTTGATTGTTCCTCTAACATTCTAATACCGGAATGTACAGAATGCATTCTGTTTCCTGTTTGTTTCTATCCATATGTAGGTCGATCACAGAGAACAGACGTACAACCCAAGTAACATTTAAAGTTTTATGGCAGGCTTCTAGACTAGGGTTACCAGATCTCGCCACATCAAAAAGAGTACATTGAGATCACTTACGCAAAAAGTCAGGAGAAACGGTATAACTTCGGTTTTCTGAGTTCCCAGCCATCACGATCCATTTAATTATCGAGCTTTGCTCCCGGATGGTATGCAACACAGAAGAAAAAGGATGTACATATTTCATATTATCTGAGGAGGCCTCTACTACCTCAAATAAGCGGGGTTCTACTGTAATTGGGAACCGAGATTTTTCCATTTAATCAAATTCTGTCAAATTTGTTGAGGTTATGTAAAAGTTGAATTATTCGGAAAGATATCAGTATTTAGATGTTATGCTGACAAACCACAAAAAAAAAACATATTAAAAAAATCCCTTTTAAAAAGAGCTTTTTTTTATTGTCGCGTATATAGATACCTTTACAATTATTATTTGAGATTAGACACGAATGGCATAACGCTGGTAGTGTCAACAAAAAAAAACAAAAAAAAATGAAATTTGTGTGCTTTAAAGCATATTACCTAAATTGGGTAAATATTGATTTCTTTTTGCATACTCAAAGGCGCTTATCGCGCTGACTTTTTACGACTAAAAATGAATGTTAATGAAATTGAAAACAAGATGTTGAAGTTATTTGTTGTAAGTCGTATTCTTTTCGTAGTTTTAGCACAGAGAACAGACGTACAAGCTCGAACGAAAAATCGTCAGAAAAGTGTGTAAAATTTCAAATGCTATCATAAAAAAAATACGTTAGAAATTGAATACAAACAGTGCCATCTATTGCGCCGTTCAAAAGTTACAAATCGACTTTTAAGTACCCAGTTTTCGAAAAGAAGTAATCGATGTGAACTCACAAAAAATCAATCCAATGTCTCAGTAAAATGGACGGCTTTAATTTACTGCTAAATAAATGAAATCAGTGTTACTTTTAACTGAGCGAAATTTCACTTTCTTTATTTTTGCACTACTATGACAATTAAGATAACTCATAGCTTTAGTATAAGTTTTCGCCCTTCTTGAACAGTAATTAATGTTAGAAAATGCATCACCTATGTCCAGTTAAATACAAGAACATTCTTGACGATCAGCCTCACCCAGCAGTACTGATTCTAGACATCTCAAAGCGGATTACTTCCACATATCACTTTAGAATCCAGCTGTTTTAAACTTTGTATTTCTAACATATTTGAAAGAAAAAGATAATAACTATTATGATTTTTTTTTCATGCAACATGATGAACGTATTACGAAACTTCAACAGCGATTTTCTTGAAGCATGCTAAGCAGCTCATACGTCCTATAGAAAACTGACTGAAACTTAGTAATTTTTTCTTAGCTTTGTTTTGACAGTTCTCTTTGGTGTGTTTGGAGACATCTGGTGGCCCAGCCAAAAAACAAAAATTGGTTCAAAAAGGTTGTTGTGATTTTTACACAAGTTTCGTGAGTTAGCTTGTACGTCTGTTCTCTGTGGTTTTAGCATAAGATGTGAAACAATCTAATAAAATGGAAGAAGTACGTAGGTTTTTCAGATCAAATGGCTTTCAACAAAAAAAAGAGTACATTTCGTAATATTTCACAAAAAGAAGAGTACGCACATTTCTCGACCGAAAAAGAGTACATGTACTCTTAAAAGAGTACGTATGGTAACCCTATTCTAGACCAAGTTTAGGTTTCATTAGAGGCTTAAAGAGTCTTACAAAACTATCGGTGTTACTTGGGCAAGCTATCTCACGAAACTTGTGTAAAATTTCCAACGAACATTTCAACCAATTTTTCCTTTTTGACTCAACCACCAGATGTCTCCAAATACACCAAAGAGAACTGTGAAAATTTGATTTATAACTTTTGAACGGCGCAATAGATGGCACTTTTTTTAAAAATTTTTTGTTCGAGCTTTTACGTCTGTTCTCTGTGGGTCGATCAACTTTAATTTTGAAACTCCTTGGTTCGCATTTTATTACAATTTTCATTCAAAACAACAGTGATTATACCGTTTGGAAATGTGATCCGAAAATCAGTAACGAGCAACATCTGATTTGAAAAAATGTCATCGATTGTCTATGTAAGCGTCAGTGCGAAAATATTTCTGCGTTGAAATTATTTGCACAGACGTCTAAATGGGTACAATTTCCGCAATAATTTTCCTGAGTGTACGCTTTTGGCGTTTATTGGAAAATTGATCACCTCAATGTAAAATTTTGATTGCAATTTGTGTGGGGAACATTTGTATATTTTTAACGCGTTTTCACGCTTGAGAGAGGGATGATCACCTTGATACCACCCCACTCCCTCCCATAAGACCACACATTTTTGGGGAAATAATACTTGTTCGATAATCTAATTTTTTAATGAATGTTTTTATAAGTAACTTTCCTATCTGGGACAAAAATCAAAAATATGAGATATAATTGCACCCGTTCAAACTTTGTTTTTATGAGTTGAACTTCGTAATGAGATTTTTAATATATTTTTACCCCTTAATGTATGCAGACATTTATACTTTATATATATCAGCTTTTGTGACAGAAATTGTGTAAAATGACGCTCGAACAAAACAAAAATACTGCATTTTGTGAACATATTTTTTAAAAAGACACTTCCACATTCTACCCCAGTATAAAGCCCCAATTGCCCCCGGTTGTTATGTTGTTGTAGCAGATGTACTCGCTGGTTCGATTATGGGAGGGGCCGTTAGCAAGGCGTAAATAAAATATTACACTGCAGAACTGACGGATGCCTTCTATCGGTTGATTGATTACCTTAGAGCAGGTTAGTTAGCTTCAGAACTCTAGAAATAGCATATCTTACCCACGCTAATGAAGCCTCCTTCTTTGACGAAGCATTGATGATCGTCTCTAGAGATAGAGACGGAGCGATTCTATCAAGGATCGATTGTTTGGCCCAATTCTCAGAAGTCATTTCTAGCCCCGCCGAGATAAACGATCTCCCTGAATAAGAAAATGTAATGTCTGCATGTTAAGCTTTCCAGAATTTTTTTTTCCTTGTCTCATTTTTTTTTTTTTGAAAATCCGTGCCAACCCGGATATAACCGGGCAATCTGGGATGCCTAATGTATGTACACTGCCGGTCAAAAGTTTGGGATCACCCACCTAAAAACATGCAAATTTTGATCGTTCATATCTCAGCCGTCTTAGGACATATTGCAAATCTTCTGATCTCATTTGAAAGATAATGAGCATTAGCTATTTCGGAGGTATTTTGCCCATAAATAATGTTTTAGTTTTGCACCTAAAACTTAACCTAAAGTTAGAGCATTTTCAAAAAAACGCACTTAATATTCAAAGCCGATCATCTCGCGATAGGGTGGACCAAATTTCAAAATTTGAATTGCATTAGAATCCTTATTCTATACTTCTCAAAACACAATCAAAAAATTTTGTGCAAAAATTTAAGAATGTACTTTTAATTAATAAAATAGACACTTAAGTTATCGTCCAAAAGTTTGGGATCACCCCTCAGTATGGTGTTTTGGCCAAAAACTTGCAAATTCATCTCATTCATATCTTTCTCATCTAACATCATATTCCAGATCTGAAGGGTGCATTTGAAAGCTTAGGAATTGTTGTTTTTCCATAAATTCATACAAAAATTATATTTTAAAGTGATAACCATAAACAATTTAATTGAAATTAATTGTTTTTTTGAAAATTCACACTTATGATTGTGAATTTTTTATGGTTATGGATTTAAAATATAATTTTTTAATGAATTTATGAAAAAACAACAATTCCTAAGCTTTCAAATGCACCCTTCAGATCTGCAATACGATGATAGATGAGAAAGATATGAATGAGATAAATTTGCATGTTTTTGAAAAAATGATCCCAAACTTTTGGTCGATACACCACACTAGGGGTGATCCCAAACTTTTGGACGATAACTTAAGTGTCTGTTTTATTAATTAATAGTACATTCTTAAATTTTTGCACAAAATTTTTTTATTGTGTTTTGAGAAGTATAGAATAAGGATTCTAATGCAACTCAAATTTTGAAATTTGGTCCACCCTATCGCGAGATGATCGGCTTTGAATATTGAGTACGTTTTTTCGAAAATGCTCTAACTTTAGGTTAAGTTTTAGGTGCAAAACTAAAACATTATTGTCGTGATCGATGGTCTCATCCATCCAATTCTCCATCTTGTTCGAACTCTTCCTGCTTGTTTGTTGGTACGCACAAAGTTTGAATACGTCTGTTTCTCACTACACCTTTCTTCAAACTGGTCGCTCAAGATTTTTTATTGCTCTTTTTTTTAAGTTCTCTTTTCTTCGAGTTGAAAGACAATGGATCCCTTTGTGTTTTTTTCTTTTTTTACTCTTTATACTGATACAAATCATTGTGTATTTTTCAATTCATATCATATTTTGATTTTAATATTGTATATTTTCTATATTTACTACATTCGCCTTTACCCCTACTCGTTAGCTCATTTTTACTCAGACTCGCAATTACTATATTTCTCAAATCATCATACCTCATCGATATCAATAGTTTGAATTATTTTTATGTTTGTATTTTACAACACCAAATCTAATTATTAAAAAAAAAATTTTTTTGTTTCGATAATTAAATTATTTGGTTCCTGCAATTTTTTCCGTGCATGTTTTAAATCAGATGAGTTTGAGTAATTTGAGGTGAACGTGCATGTAATGTATAACGCATGTAACGTCGCAAGTTTCAAGAATGAAAACAACAACAATCGTCATGTCAACCACGATCAGTGATGTCAACCTTCCAGATTTTGTCTGGATCTTCCAGACTTTTCGGACTTTTGCCAGACATTTTTTTAGGTTTCCAGACTTCCAGACTTTTGGCATTTCTTCCAGACAATTCCAGACTTTTGTGTTTGGACATAAATTGTTCTAAGATTCTATGAAAATTCAATTTTGTCATGGTGTAATATGGCAGGAAACAGGGTGGCCACCCATTCGGGAAATGCGGGAAAAAGACGGGATTTGGAATTCACCGGGAAAAATGCAGGAAAAAGCCGGGAATTTCTCCCGAAAAGTCGGGAATTTTTGGCTCGGTAAAAGTTTGTTCAATGAAGTTTGAACGAAAAAGGCGAAACAAGTAAAAATTGATTCACAGTTGATCATCAATCTCTTTCCGATTGGCTTCGACCGATTTCTACCAAGTCGAAATGGATCCTCCTACCGTGTTGGATCGGTTTTGACTAGTTTTAACTTGCTTCATTGAACAACGGGAATAACCGTAACGAAATCGTTAATCCAGTATGCTCGTTATACTCACTCGAGAGATGTCGAGTCCTATTAAAACAAAAAAAAGGAAAACAATCTGTTATAGAAACTATTGCAAATCGGAAGCGAGAGGCGGCCTAGGAGGCGAAACAATTGAAGCTTCTATCCGACGCCCATAGAGAGGAAGCATGATGGACGAAAAAATTTGTACTCGGCCAACGGCCAAATACCGAATATTGACCTTTTGAACTATTCGGCCAAACGAATATTCGGTCGAATACTCCAGAGAGTTTTTAATTATAAAACCAAGAGCGATTATTTCATTTTCCTTATATTTGTTCCATTGTAATACCCCTCATGTTTTGAATCAATCGTTAACAATCAAATGATATTACCGTATGATGTATTACGAGGTCTTTTTCAGGTAGGGGTTCCTCTGATATTCAAAATGTCTCAAAGAATTGAAAGGACATCAGATGACTTGTCGCTGCTAGGGCGTTGGTTACCAAAGATATTTGGATCCTGTGAAATCTGGAACAAAACATGTCAAAGCAGGTGCTAAGCAATTTGAAATTACTTATTTGATATTGAATTATATGAAGGTCGAATTTGAGCAAAATATCTTCAAAATAGTAGTTTCAAAGAACGATGATTTTTAACTAAAAAATACCACACTTTCCATCACACGTTTCTACATGGTCGGGAAATTCAGGACGATTTTTGAAAAAATATAAAAACAAAGGCAAATCTTAGAAATCTAGGTCTAGATAGGTGGTTTCAAAAATAAATATTTGGATTTTTGTTTTGTTTCCTGTTTTACAAAATCGAGAATTTCATGTTAACATGCGGGAAAAAGTCGGGAAAAATGCGGAAAAAGTCGAAAAAAAGTCGGGAAAAATGCGGGAAATCCAGAATGGATTTCGAGTGACCACCCTGAGGAAATGATAGTAGAACCTATGAACTATGAATTCAATAAGGGTTCGAAACCTTGGCAAATGCTTTGAGGATGTATGTTAAATTGAGACTCAGACAGAGCTCGTGACTGATATAGTGACAGAAAAAATATTATTGTAACATTGAGTTCTGGGGACCAAAAAAAGGTCGCCACCTTCAAAACTTAGGTGTCCAGACATTTGCAGAAATTTCCAGACATTTTTTAAAAATCTTCCAGACTTTTCTGAAAAATAGTTGGCAACCCTGACCACGATACCAAATTGTTTCCAACTTTTCGTTGATTTTGTTTCGATTTCGAAAATCTTCGGTTTGATTGGCGACATTTAACACGAATCCGCCGGTATGTTGAACCAATTCGAGCAGAAAGGAGGATGGAACACAGCTGATACACCTAAAGCGGGCCATAGACTACACAACATTTGTACAAATGCGATGAAATTCGATGAAATTTTGTCGCTGTGAGCACGATTTGCATAGTGTATGGCACTGCTTGAATGAGCGCCCAAACGGTTGGAGTAAAATCGGTCGGGATCGAAATATTTTGTACAAAACATTCTCCCAGCCGGGGTGGAGATGGTTTTTTTTGTTGCTGTTGCTGTTTTCGCCAGCAATCATTTGTGTTCGCGTGAAATATGTTTGTATAGTGTATGGGCGAGCATAGATCAAACAATCGTCGTGGAAACATCGAATTTGTACAGGCCAATTTGTGTAGTCTATGGCCCGCTTAAGATGAGAGAGTTCCAAGGAATTATCGCAAAATCAGGTAGTGATGTTAGTTTTTGTGTTTTTTTTTTTTATTGTTTTTGATTCGGTCAATTTATGTTTGCCTGTGAGTGGCTCGTGAGTAGTGTATTCAATATCTTTTACATATGCTGCTTATTAGAACGTACAAAGAAAAAAATGTAGCAAAAATTTACGTCGTTCACTACTGTATCACATGATACAAAAACATATCTTTATATCTTTCCGGTTTTTGAATAATTCTACCTGGCCTAGAACTTACAACATCATGTCTCAGCTCTAATTCTTCTTCTAAATCAACATCTGTACCAGTTATAGATTCTGTGTTCATAAGTGGATCCGGTAATGAATTATCGCTATTTTGCAGCTCGTCCGCTAGCTTAACTTCTTTTACGTTTCGACTATATTTAAGGCCACGATCGCTTTCTATCAAGACCAAAGCACCATGTCTATGTAGCACCGTAAATCTGTCTTTGGTGTACGTGGCATCAGTTTTATTTTTCTTTAGCTGTGCCAATACTACCCGATCGCCTGCCTTAATAAACGATTCTTTGGCGCCCTGACGTTTGTCTGTATACTTTTTACTAGTATACTTAGCTTCCAGGTCCCGTTCTCGTACTTCAGTTCTATCAAGTGTAGGTTTAGTTTCCCATAGACAAGGGAACACTCCTCTGTACCGCCAGCCGACTAGGAGCTCGAAGGGTGTTACTCCTAGTCTGGAATGTGGAATGACTGTGTTGTGAGAGTGTACATATCGATCGAGCGCAATCTTCCAGTTTACTCCGTCTTGCTTAGCTGCTGCAAGAGCCTTTATCACCCCTTGATTTTGGCGTTCAACTGCCCCATTAGATTGTGCACTCAGTGGTATAGATTTGTGAATCCTAACGCCCTTATTCTGCCAATGCTCAACGAACTCAGATCCTTGGAACGGCGGTCCATTGTCCGTCTGAATTACCAAGGGTAATCCCCAGGTTAAAAACACCTTCGACATAGAAAGGATAGTGCTTTTGGCATCCTTTCCGTGGACTTCAATGACACAAAGGTACCTGGAATACGTGTCAACAATCATTAAAAACTCTCCAGTGCCACATCCGTTGACTGATAAGAAATCCAACTGGAGTATCTCCCACGGCCCACTTGGAAGTTCGCGACTAGATAGTGGAATGGGTGGACTTTTTTTGCTTATCATCAAACATGTTTCGCAATTCTTAATGAATGTTTCTATCTGAATTCCCATGCTCGGCCACCAGAAATGTTCTCTCATAATTCTCTTTGTAATCGAAATTCCAACGTGACCTTGGTGTGCAGTATCTATAGCTCTACTACGAAGTTCCTTCGGAAGTACTACCTTGTCGTCTTTAAATATTGTGCAACCATGATATCGCAACTCATTAGAGTGTGGTTCGAAGCGATTTAGATTTTTAGACCATTCTCCAGTTATAAGAGCTTCCTTGACCGAGGACATTTCTTCGTCCGATTCTGACGCTTTCTCTATGTCAGCCCAAGACAAATCCATAGTACCCGCGTCCAAGGAGTACAGTATGTGTTTGTCGTCATCTTCATCAAAGGATTCGTCAATTTGTGATCTGTTAATTAATCGAGATAAAGCGTCTGCGATATTCATCGGACCCGGTACTCTTTGTATGCTCATATCGTACGACTGTAATCTTAATGACCAAGATTCA
Source organism: Uranotaenia lowii (assembly GCF_029784155.1). NCBI lineage: Eukaryota > Metazoa > Arthropoda > Insecta > Diptera > Culicidae > Uranotaenia > Uranotaenia lowii. The sequence goes on from NC_073691.1 coordinate 170,293,129, forward strand.
GCCCGGGACACTGCTCTTCTGCATGTTTTATATCCTTTGCCGAATATAAATTCATTCGCCTCTGAGTCGGTACGTACAGTAAAAGAAAGATTTATTAAATAATACTTAAACCGTTCTACCGCCCATACGACTGCTAATGACTCTTTTTGCGTATGGGGGTACTTAATCTCTCTTTCTGTTAACGCTTTAGATGCGCATGATATGATTCGTGGATTCCCAGCTTTGTCAAATTGTACGAGGACGGCACCTAAACCTACAGGAGATGCGTCCACATACAATTCCGTCTTATCGTAACAATCGAAATAGCCAAGTCGTTTGATTGAAAGAAGTGATTCATTTTTCAAATAATTGAATTCCTCTTCTTCTTCCAAGTTCCAATAAAAACTCTCTGCATGAGCTAGTAAACGCATTCGTTGAGTTTTTTCAGCTCTGTTCCAAATGAAACGCTCGGAAAAGTTAATTAGCCCGAGGAAACTTTTCACCTCAGCCTGTGTTTCTGGTCTCCGAAAATTTCTAACGGCTTGCAACTTCTCATCTTCTACTCGCAAACCATCGTGGGAAAGTGAAAAGCCTAGGAATTTCACTGTTTGCTTCCCAATTACACACTTGTTGCTATTAAGACAGACATTGTGCTCACGCAATCTTTCGAATGCTACTTTCAAATTATCGTCGTGCTCTTCGCGCGTCTTGCCAAAGACAAGCACATCATCCAAGTAGTTAACGGTACCGCGGCATCCTGCCAAAACTTCGTTCTGTAAGGCTTCTTGGAATATGTCAGGAGAGTTGGTTAATCCAAAGGGAAGTCGTTTAAAGCGGTATGTCGCATCACCAGCAAAAAAATTGGTCAAATGACGTGAATCCTCGGCTATCTCAATATGAAAGAAAGCACTTGTCAAATCTAACGTTGAAAACCAAGTTGCGCCGTCCAGATTGGCAAGGATAGATTCAAGCGTTGGCATTCTAAATGGCGTTCGAATAATAGATCTATTCGGTCCTCTCAAGTCGACTACTAATCTAATATCGTCTTTTCCTTTGGGGACGACGAGTAAAGACGAGCAGAAAGATTTATCCATGGTTTCTGTGACACGTTCTATTATCCCCGATTCCAAAAGGTCATTGATACGTTTCTTTGTTTCCATCTTAAATGCTGGTGGAATGTTTGTATAGATTCGTCTTGAAGGTGGTATACTTTTGTCATATGAAAGGGAGACTGGCGGAATATTAAACTTGGGAAATTCGGTTGCTGAGGTTTGATTGACTGCGCATATTTCCCCTGCTGATAATGAGCCAATCATTTCGATAGATGGTTTTCTGATAGGCACATTGAGGCCAAGTTGCAGTACGCTATAACGGATTGCCGTTCCTCTACTCAGCAAGGCTCTTGCTTCTGGTATGACGTAGAATTTTTCCATGAGCAAGGGTCGATCAGGTGAGATAAATAATTTCGCAACGAAGGTAGCCTCAACTACAATTTCTCCTGGTGTCGCATATGCCTTTAGTACTTTGTCTGTTCCCTCTGTGATACTAAACAGATTGTCCCTGGATTTACTATTGCTGCGGAGCAATAAGAACGTTTCTCCACTCACGGTGTTGACTTCCGCGCCTGAGTCTATCAAAAATGTTATAGGGACACCTGCGATTCGTCCAACAATTGTGCCTTCAAGCATTTTCAAGCTTTGGATCTTGTTCACTGTATTTACAAGTGAAACTGCTGTCTGCAATTTAGAAATCTGTTTATATATGCTCAACTCTTATTTTTGTTTGTTTCAACTTACGTTGCTAACCTCCGAAATTGAAACGATATTAAGGTTGTTAGAATCAAGGTTAGCAGTGTTTGCATTATTACTTTCTATTGCGTTACTGACCTCCGGAAAGGAATCTACGTTAAGGTTTTGAGGAGAAGAGTCATTGGTGTTTACATCACACTCTACTCTGTGCCCATGGCCGACTGCGGGGTTAAATGATTCCGTTTTCTAAAAATTTTTCAAAGTTGATAACGTGTTACATGTAATGAATAACTGAAACGATGTTATGGTTTCTGTAGAGGTATACATATTTTATTTCTTTTTGCTCAGATTTTTCTATAGTTCCCTTAAACTAAAATCACTAAAAAAATCAATTGCAAGTACATGCAAGTTGCATGATACATAGAAGTAGTGATAAGTGATTTCCAAATTTGAAAGTAAGCTTCGTTTGTCAGTTGTTATTATTTACTCCTTTTTCATTGTTGAACAGCTAAAGCGAATTGTTTTGACAGAAGCGACAATTTTTTTATGTAACAACAACATTTGCATTTAGATTAACCGACATTTCAAAATGTTACCCAAATTAGTTTATCAAATTACATTGCTATCTTCCTGTAAAATTTCTCAAGTACAAGTATTTGAATATCTCTGGAGTATTTCAATTATTTAAGTATTAAAAAAACAAACTCCTTCAAACAAAAACAACTAAAAATAGAGATTCAAGGCATGTCTGTTGAACTTACTGATTTCTTCTCATCCACATTTCCATCCTCCAAACCAATAGCTAATATTCTTTTCTTTTTAGGTACATCTTCTTCGGAGATACGACGCTTCACTGGCCTGGACTCAATGGGTTTCTGACAAGCTCGTGCAATATGTCCTTCTTCTCCACACTTGTTGCATTCTTTGAACTCAGCGAAACAGTTATCCGGCCCGTGAAAATTACCAGTACAACGCCAGCACGGTACTGGAAGTTTTTCGCTACGTCGATTGAATTCTACACGTTGTCGGAAATTGCGATTCAAAAATTATCCATTACAAGATTCGGAACTCTTGCGGGAATCGACGGACAAAATCCAAAAGCGCCACCATCAAATGCTGCGGCAGAAATGCAACTATTTAGTAAAACACGCTAAGGAAAAAAAAACAATTGATATTACACGGTCGGAAATAACTAGCAGTTTGAGGGTTCATTTGCACAACAAACACAATGAGGTCTTTCTCTACGTGGTCTTGGCTCTCTAGAATTAGAACGGTTTTTCGGTATCAGAGTCGTCATTCGCTATTCAAAGCTCTCCTTGGGGGCCGTTCAGATACCACGCGGATAGAAAAATGAGATTTAAGAGCCTCCCCCTCCCCCATCCGGTGACGTGGACAAGTTTGAATTTTTTTTTCTAGATCTAATTTGACAGTTAGAAAACACTACTTTCTGTTTTATTGTTAAAGAAATGGCTGATTTTGAAAAACAACGAAATAGCATTTCCTGATATGAAATCATTTTAAAAATTTTAAATTTCTAAACTATAATATTTATCACTTGCTTGCAAGTGGCTACTAGGGTAACGGACTTATATTGGACCAGGGGACCTATTATGGACCACCTTGATTAGCTCTCTTATGGATCAGCACATTGAGTGCCCGGGCTTCAACAATATTTGCTAAAAATTTCATGATTGTTTGTTTTATAACAGAGCTACACAAGGTGGTCCAAAATTGGTCTTCTGGTCCAAAATAAGTCTGTTACCTTAGTTGTTTAAACTTAAATTGGAAAACTTTGCAATTTTAAGATTTTGAATTAAACATCTTAATAAAACTAGATAAAATTTATCTTCATCTGAATGAATAAGACTAAATTAAATTAAGACCTTGGTAAAATAATCTGTATAAAACATAAATCAGGATCCCAATCAAAATAAATACTTGGCCAAGTCATCAAAACCCTCAATCGCAATATTTTCAGCACTGTTCTGTGGAATTTGGAATCAATAATCAGGCTCAACGAGATATGCAATACAAATAAGTTATCTGTTTTAAATGAAGATTATTATTTTTAATTGAGGAATCTGAATGCGCAAAAACGAGTCAGGTTCTCAATTAAATTCAGTCAGCTTTTCTCTAAAAATTGGTGAAAGTATGTAAGAGTGCATTTTGCAAATGTATTCCAAATTTGAACAAAAGCAAATTAGAGTGCATTTGAACCCCCGGAACGAGGGGTACATGTGAAAAGTTCAATTATCGAGAAATGTTGACCTTTTCTGTCAGTAGATGGTGTTAAGGTTTGTTAAATGATTGTCTGTTGGCATTTATATGAAAAAATTCAAGAGCTAGGTATCTTGGAATATATTATTTTTGTTGCGATTTCTGTTACCACGCCAATCAGCTTGATTTAACTTGGATGAACCAGCCTTTTGTGCATAAACATTAGGACGATTCCTTCCTTGTTGCCCTTGAAACTTCGGTTTTCGGGAGAATGATAAGGCTGCCACATTTGCTACGTCATGGGCATGTGTACGAGCGAATACCTCCTCATTAGCTTTAGCGATTTCTCGAGCGCGGACTTTATCAATAAGGTCCGATATGGAACCATCTTTTTGAAGGACCTTACGACCAATATCACGGATCTTGATATCATGTGCATGTAATTGCAGAACCTCGCCGACGTTTTCTACTAGTACTTCATCCTTGTAATCGCACATTTTGGCTGCAGATACAACACGCTTGACATAGTTCAGATCTGACTCACCAGAAGCTTGGAACAAGCTTCTTAGCTTTTGGCGATGCGTCATGATGTACTGACGCGAACAAAAAAAGTTCCGCAATCTTTCGACTGCGTGAGAGTATGGGGCCAAAACGGAATCTGGGCAATTTTCCGACGATTTAGTACCATCAAGAATGTCTAGTAATTGAGGGCCTGCTTTAACTCGGAAAAAACGCATCTTTGTTTGCTCGTTTTCTACGCCGGCTAGCTCCAAGGAAGCATCTAGAAGCTCAATCCAATGTTCGAACGACTGTTTTCCGATTTCTTCCTCGCCGGACACTGGCTTACATTCACCGATATTCATGGTAGCGAAGGATAGATTATTCATCGAACTGACCAGCGTAGAATCGTCTTTTTGGTTGTCTTCTTTCATTGTAGAATGCTTACGCATTAGATCAAAGCTATCAACACCAGTTTCCAGGACTTCTTCAAGACGACGCTTATCTGACTGTGTCCGTTTCAACTTGGTAGCTAAGGAAAGTCGTCGACTTTTTTCCAATCGTAGCTTCTTTCTCAACAACATGATTGCAGCCTTCTGGCTGCGCACTTTTTTTTTCTAGAAAGAAAAAAACAGTCAATGCACAATTAGTATTTATTTATATTAAGACGAGGACCAATGCACAGTTGGAACTCAATAGTATATCCTTACTAGAATCGTTATAGTTATAAGAATTAGTTTTTCAGAAATAATTAGAGATAAGTCTACCAGTATTGTCATTTTTTAGAACAACATATCAGTTGCCGCAGTCTTATGACTTTTTTAAGGTAACCAATAAAAGATTCGAACCGCCTTACTTACATGTCCCCAAAAGGACAATTAAGCTTGGTTGTATTGCATCAAGACTTTTAATTATATATTGCTTGGGTTATGTAAAGTCTTGAGTCCTTAAGACAGTAACTGATCAATGTATTAAAACGCGTCCTCTCTTGAATTGATATTTAAAACTAATTTCTTTTTGATAGTTGAGCCTTATAAGAACGGTAACTGATCAATAATTGAAACAAGTTTTCAAAGAAACCAACGAGGTCGACTGCTTTCTTTTTTTTTTTTAGTTACATTCTCAACAACATGATTGCGGTCTCCTGGCTAAGTACTTTTATTTTTTTTAAATTAGCAACAATCGATTAACAGTTGGAATAAGTAAGATGTCCCCACGAGGACCTTAATATCTACAGTAATAAGCTTTGTAAGCATATTTAAGGGTTAGTTTCCCAAGGATTGGTATTTTAAAAAAAAAAACGCCGTATCTAATTTTCCTTAATTAAGCCTTTTATGACTACTATTTTTTTTTATGTTATTTAAGAAGCTTATCAATAGATCGACCTGCCTAAAATGTCCCCACAAGGACTTTAATATTATTTTTTACTAATGAGAGCTAGGTCACATTCATGAGAGACTAGAGCCCCTAGAGGGCAGTACCTGATCAATAATGGATACAATCAAACAAGTTCTCACTGGAACCAGTATTTACATCCAATCAGAATTAGCATTTTAAGCTAGTTACTTTGGCTTAACTTGCTCTTGTATTTCAGAGCAAGGATTACAAATTCAATATTCCTCTCATGAGCTACTCAGAACTTTTATCCTCCCAGGGACAGTAATGCAGCTTCTCGGAGCCTAAAATCCTCACTAGGATTTATTAATCAAATCAGGGGTCAAGCAGTTCTCACTTTACTGAGATTCTCAGAGTTTTATCCTCACAGGGAAAGTAATTGAGTTTCTCGAAGCTTCCCATCCTCACCAGGATTTATTGATGACTTGATATTCTTATAGACTTCTCAAAGCTTTTATCCTCACAGGGATTCTAGTAAACTTCTCGGAGCTTTTTATCCTCACAAGGACATTGCCTTACTTTTTGATGGACCTCTCGGAGCCCCTTGTCCTCCCAAGGATTGTCTTATTATTTTTTTTTTGATTCTATTTCATTTCAATCACAATTTGGTTTAGAAAATGTTTCCAATTATCTTATCACTGTACACAAACCAATATTATAGATATTTATTGTTAGAACACCACGTGTTTGAAAGAATCTAGAAAAAAAATAATCCTAACCCCCGCCAAAGCGGCCATTTTGTTGAAAATGATGAAATGGTGAAAGCATGGCCGGAATCTATTTTTTAATTCAAGTTCACAGAATTACCGTATCGAAATTTCAACCCCAAACCATGACCAAAAATAATCTTTTTAATTTTCAAGCTAAAATAATTACCGTTTCGGAGCTTCAACTGCGCCAAGATTGTCGTGATCGATGGTCTCATCCATCCAATTCTCCATCTTGTTCGAACTCTTCCTGCTTGTTTGTTGGTACGCACAAAGTTTGAATACGTCTGTTTCTCACTACACCTTTCTTCAAACTGGTCGCTCAAGATTTTTTATTGCTCTTTTTTTTTAAGTTCTCTTTTCTTCGAGTTGAAAGACAATGGATCCGTTTGTGTTTTTTTCTTTTTTTACTCTTTATACTGATACAAATCATTGTGTATTTTTCAATTCATATCATATTTTCATTTTAATATTGTATATTTTCTATATTTACTACAATTATTTCTGAGCAAAATAACTCCGAAATAGCTATTGCTCATTATCTTTCAAATGAGATCAGAAGATTTGCAATATGTCCTAAGACGGCTGAGATATGAACGATCAAAATTTGCATGTTTTTTAGCGGGTGATCCCAAACTTTTGGCCGGCAGTGTATGTTAGGGCTTCGTGGTGGATATTGCTTAAAACGCACATTTTTGTCCGGGATGATAAACAAACGGTTGATTATTGAATATTTCTGGATAGTTTCCATCTGGTCATTTAGGCCGCATCGAAGTGCTGATCTGATCGAATGGAATAAGAGCAAGTTGATAGAGAAAGCGTGAGAATTACCACTCACAAGTAAATAGCAGCTGGATATTTGCAATAAATTAAACATTTTACGAGTTCTGAGTCGGTCAAAATTATTTCAATGGAAGCGAACAATAAAATATTCAGAATTTAGTGTGGGGAGACTGATTGTTATAGATGAGATTTGACATTTACATATGAAATTGTGTGATTCAATCCCCCACCCAAGTCGATCAAATGACAATAGTTTCTTGAAAAAATTAAACCACAGAACCATATTCGACCATATTTGAACCATACTGTTAAAAGAATGTCAAAAACACATTCGCTTTTTTAATAACAATAAGCATAACTAAGCAAAGACCTATCAACTCTCTGGTGCTCAATACCGCCTGTAGGCGGGGTATACCATATAGTAATCATAAAATTGCGTCGAATAGTTTTTTTTTCCGCTAAATGATTACAAATATGTTAATCTATCAATCCTCGTTACTGAAAACTGTTTGACAAGAAGTTGTCAACAGTTACTGCTAGAGGAAGCTTAAACATATGAGAAAACTGTAAATGAACCTATTTTTCGAAAAATGATCAATTTGAAAGCCTCAGAAATCCTGTGTTTTTCGCTCCAAAAAATTTTTTTGGAGAAAAAAAATCCTTGGTTAGAAAGGATATGAAACATAAATAGCGTCTAGCGGCAGGGTTGGTAAAGTACGACAACAAACCGAAAAATATGCGCAATATATACTTTAACTTTTCATATAATTTTAAATATCTCAGTAATTTGTGGGCCTATTTTAACGAAAGTTACATAAAGATGGGTCAGTGTTAATTTGTTTTGGAAAATTTAGGAAACATTGGTTGAGTTGTGTAAAAACTACAATCGAAAAATTATTGTAAGACAAGTTCCATAGGCCCTGTAGTTATGCAACTTTTCAAAAAATTATGACAAAAATTTTCTTATCAATTAAGTTTTTCGTAGAACAAAAGTTGTTTGTAATCATAAAACTAAGCTTCTGTGAATTTTTCAGCGAGAAAAAATTTGGGTTCTTGAAAGTTAATGGATAAATTGATTTTTTAGCATGATTTTTCGATAATCTATTCAACTGGCATTGCTGGAGTTCTGCCAAGTATTGCATACAATATTAGTTCTGCTAGTGTTTAGCAGAGGCGCTGTTTAGATGTTCCAGCAGCGTACAACGTTGCGTGCAAGTGCTGGGAAAGCTAGTCAACGGAAGAGAGCGCTGTATTCATACTGTTGATTCAAGTGTTAACCGGCCTGAACTTCGGATGCCAATACAACACTGAAAATAATCCTTCTAGGAAAATGAATTTTAATGGAAGATATTGGAAGTTATTAACTTTGATGAATTGCAACCCAAAAATTATGTTAATAAAAATTCCTTCACAAACCTCATTTCATTGCATTCCAAATTAAGCTATTCCAGAGTTCTTAAATTTATTTTCAAATGGAATTTAACAGTTGGACCTATTTACTCTGGAACTGGACTCTGTATAGTTGGAGAAATAATTTTAATATGATTTATATACAATCCCAACAAAATGTTAAACAAATAAATATCATGTCTTGGTCTTCAAAAGGGAACGTTTTGATCAAAATTGAAGTGGGCCTTAATTGATACTTTAAAAAAAAAGACACTGCATCCGGAGGCGCCGAAGATTAGATAAGTTTGTGTGGTCAAAATCGAGCTGTGTCCGAATTGGACGGTTTTAATTTGAATAACCTGTATATGTACTTGAAATCAATCGTTGTTTTTTTTTGGAATGCTAAGCTATTGAACATTATTTTAGTAACTTTACTTAACCCACACTCGGCAACTTTTATCATTTGTTTGCAATGTTTGTCAAATTTGTAATTATCTTGTGAGTTTTTCTTTTCATTTAAATCTTTGTTTGAGTGTTGTTTTCGATTTTTTTTCGAGGTCTTTATGTTAGTTTGATTATTTTTGTTTTTGTTGTTAGATTCTAACATCATTAAAGGACATATTAAACTTTTTTCCGGTGTTTGTAAGAAAATATACTGACCCAGTAAAAGTAGATAAAATAAGAAATTTTTTGTTTTAGAAAACCGAACATATGTATGCCTGATATTAGTATGTTCACAAACGCTTTATAAACTTTACTGTTGATTTTCTAAAGACGCTGCACTTTACTTGATAAGATGAAAAAAGAAGCAATTTTTACTAGTTTTGCTAGTGAAAACTAGGTGGCGCTAAATGACAAACAACTTTGCTGCATTTCCATAGCTGGTTTGGCTGCCAGGTTGTTTTGTCAAAAATCAGGACATCACGAAGAAAAAAATCAGGATTTTTTAGGGCACCACTACAGTTGAGAATAGATGGCATGAATTAAGGCAAAATACAGGTACTGAAGAATCCTTAATTTATGTAAAAACACCATTTAATATTATATTAGTCGAAGATTATAATCGGTTAAACTATTTTATTACAGATATTGTTCGATATCCTGATAAATTTACTATGAATTCAAATACAATTTAGATATTTGTTTTTGAAAATCAGGACAATTCAGTACATTTTAAAGATTTTTTTTTATCAAAAATCAGGATAATTCATTGCAATTTAAAAAATCAGGACGGTCCCCCGAAAACCAGCACAAATTCCGAAAATTCAAGACACTTGGCACCTCTGATCCATAGCTGTTATACACAATGTTTCATACAAGAAAAGTTCACCTAGTAGACAAGTGTGGCGCTGACACAGAACTCTTGAGAGTGTTATATGGGTTATATGCGATCAGAACGGGGGAAATATTTGAATCAGATTTTAAAAACAATGAAAAACAAATGGTTAAAACGTGTGAGTTGAATAAACGTGTGACAAAACCTGCATGACTTTTCAAAGTGATCAATTGTTTTGAGCTTGAAATTGTAAAAAGTGTTAGATAGAACAGCAAAGAAAAATAAAATATAGTTGTGGTGTTGAAAGTTGGGGATATCAACGTGACCTCCAGGAAGCCGCGGCCAAGGATATTTTGTTAAGGTAAGTTCTAAATTTGTTTAATAATGCTATTAAAGCCTCCAAAGGTTGAAAATTCTTACCAAAGGGGAGTTTATTCAGCGATCCGTTGCAAGGAAAAATATTCCTTGGATCCGTTGCTTGTATTGACAAGCATCATCATCAATCGAAAATCATTAGGAAACTCCGATCAAAACGACCAGTGGTTTCCAAACTTTTTTCACTTAAAATCACACAACCCCCTTTCACCAAATACGGTAAGTCATCGTCCCTGAACCTGAGCATATCTGAGCTAATTACAATAACAATATTCAGCCTTCTATTCAGCATTTTTTTTGTGCTGGAAACTAGCAATATTTAGCTGTTTTTTGTCCAGCTGATTTTTCAGCAATAAAGATTGCTTAAAAGACCAGCAAACTCAATTGCTGTAAGAACAGATTTTCTCGAAGCCTACAAATGTTCTATTCATATTGATTTCTATTAATAAATAGTGCTTTTTATTCATATGTTTTAAAGTAAATATTTGTCCCATGCTTTGGTATAAATAATTGGTTTTTTTAATGAATAAAAAATAAAATTTAATTTGCACAAAAAAATAACCAGCACCTTCAGAACCCATCCGGCCGGAATTTAAAAATTGTTAGTCTGTAAAGTAAGAAACGCATTGTCAGCTTACTTGTCAAATTCATGCTAAACAAATATCTTACCGCATGATTCGCTTGAATAGTATTTTTTTTTCTATTGGACAACATCAAACTTCGAGCTCTTTCTTTTTCAATCACCTAAAGTTTACTCTAAAAAATAACAAAGCTCCGGATCTGGTAGATCGATTACTGATTTTCCAGCAATACGGATCAATTGCTGGAAAATTTCCGGTAAAAAGATCAAGTGCTGGAGAGGTCAGCAAAACAAATCCTGTTAGATGATTTCTAGCAAAAATTTGAATAGCTGGACGTTTCCAACATTTTTTTTTGCTGGAAATCGAGGCAAAAATTTACTGTGTACACCGTTAAGCGGGTCATAGACTACACAAATGGATTGTGCAAATTCGATGATTCCACGACGAATGTTTGATTCTGTGCTCGTCCACACACGAAAAAAACATTTCACGCGAACTTAAACGATTGCTGGAGAAAGCAGCAACAGCAACAACAAAATGCCCTCCACCTCGGCTGGGACTGAGTAAATGGTCTGAACTTTGTACAATCAGCACCAGACACTATGCCACAGATTGTTGCTTGTACAAAAAATTTCGATCCTGACCGATTTTACCCAAACCGTTTACGCGCTCAATTGAGCAATGCCATACACGATGCAAATCGTGTATACAGCGACAGAATTTCATCGCATTTGTGCAAATGTTGTGTATGTAGTCTATGGCCCGCTCTAAGCGTAGTTACAATTTGTATCGTGTATTAAGCGGGCCATAGGTGGAGGTGGTTTATTGTTGTTGCTGTTAATGTTTTCGCCAGCAATTGTTTGTGTTCGCGCGAAATTTGTTTGTATCGTGTGTGCACAAGCTATTTGTGTAGTCTATGGCCCTTTATATGTCACTCTTGATTGCAGTGCGATTTATCTCTCTCCGCCCTGCTTGAACGGAGCAGACGAAAGAAATTGCACTCTTTTTCACTTGACAAGCCGATCTGAGGAGTTTTGCCATGCCAGCCCGGAATGGCAACTTATAGAGCAAACGTGCAGAAAACCTTACTATAGAAATGTGATACCATTTTCAAATAAATTGACGTTGGACAGGTTTTTTTTTTAATAATTTTTATTTTCTTTATTCATTATTGTTAATTTTTATTACACCAAACAGTTGAAACTTCTAATAACATGTATGGACAATGACACGCTTTGTTACAGAGATAAAATAATAAGCATAAATATACTTTTTGTTTATGCAAAATGTAGTGTTTTTCATTACGTGATTTTTTAGCATTCTCTTCTTTTCTCTTTCGTCACTGCTATGCTCAATGGCATCTTATCGCATCTCCGTACTCAGACTTTCCATCTGCTTGTGATCTGCCCTTAAGGTTTGATTTTTTTTCTTCGAATTTCGCATTTATTTTTCGCTTCTGCGTTCAGCCTCAATGTTTCAAGGTTTACCTTGTTGTTTCGTTTTGACCGTGGATCTTAATTTTTTTTTATCTGTTCTAGTCGTATTTTCTGCTTACTCAATTCTTTTTCGTGCTCTCTACCTCTTTTCAGTTGTTCTTTGCTTTTATTTCTTTTCTTCGATTTGATGTTCATGTTTCGCGCTTTGTTGCGTTGCGTGCTCAAAGGATTATCTGTCTCTTTTTTTCGCAATTGTGTTTTGGTTTTGTTTTCCTCTTGTTTTTGAAACGGTTTTATTATGTGCGTCAACCACTTGTAGGTATTGTTTTAGTTTTATTTTGTTTTTTTTTTATTCGTTATTTTTATTGATAATTTTTTTCCTCTAGAAATCGACCTTTATAATACAGTTTTGTTACTTTTTTACAATTTTCTGTAGATTCTTTTGTCTGTTTTCGCATATGACTAGTTTTTCTTGCTCATTTTTGGGGGTTTTCCTTAAATTTTATTTATAATTTTGATAGAAATTTTGAGAAACAATATTCTCAAACGTAAGAATGTATGTTCATGGTTTTTTTTGTTATATATATCGCTTAAGGTTACATCGTTCAACAAAATCTGTTCCTTTTGTTATCGTTTGTTTTCATGATGACTCTTTGTTCAACATTTTGTTTTCAATTTCTTTTATACTAGATTTCTGATTTAGTCGTAGTGTTTCTTCATTTTACAATGATACCTTTACTAAACGCATGAAAAAAACAGAACATTTTTCTGCCATAAAAAGTAAGATACTTTCCGTTTTTGTACGTTTTGTTTTTGTCCCGCGAACGATTGGTCGGCTCTGCTGCTGCCACGTTATCGTTTTTCTAATCTTCTTTTTTCGAAAGTTCTCGTTTTTCTCAGAATGTTAGATTTTCGTTTATTTTCAGGAAATTAACTTGTTTCGAAAGTTCAATCTGAAGTTTGCCGCCCAGGATCTGGTTGACGGGTTCCAGTTTTCCTGTTTTAGGTGTTTTTTTTTTCTTCTTTCGTATAATGATCATTGTTTTGTTACATCACCATGTCAAATTAGCATTGGGATTTTTGTCTCTCAACAGTTTCGTTTTTTTTATTTTTTCTTCAAATAAAATATTTCATAATAGTTCGATTTTTGTTAAAATTATCGCTGCCGAACTGGAATATATGGAAATATTCATTTTGTTTGTTGCTTTTTCGTGTCCTTCTCGTGTAACGAGAATGTAGAAGCCCTAAACGGTGCATTCGAGGAATTGACGAAAGTCGTATGTTGTCAAGCTACGAATAATGCTGAAGAATGTTACTTTTTGGTTCCACACTGCGATGTTTTATATACATTGAATAAAATGGTTCGATTTTTAAATTTAGTTTTCGAGTATGATAATATTTAATGGCCTAAATGTATGTTTTCTGTACTTTAAATTAGAGCATCCTTGCCGAAAGTTTACATTTTTACAATTCCTTTATCTAAAAATTTATCTATCTTACTGGTTTGCCTCAATATGGTTTAGGATAGGATTCTGTCTGGTTTCATAAAGTTATTTTACACCAACGTTTACAAAATATTGATATAAAAATACTCTTTTTGGTTAGGATTTTTACAGGTTTGAGTTGTTGTGTTCTAAAATGTTTTTTTTGGTTTACTTTTACGTTGTAGTATATTCGTAGTGTGTTGCTATTGATAAAACAGCATTCCTTTGAGCGTTGACAACGTACGGCAGTCGCCCTTTTTCCGAATCACTCACGTGGCTGCAATCATACCGCCTAATTTAGTTGTTTTCTCATTGAGAGCTACCCATTTGGAGTGTAGCCGTTTGCTTAGGGCTTGCTTAGGGACTTGTTTTTTTTTTGTTTCATTTTTAGTTGCGCAGTAGTTTTTCGCTTGGTCGTATTTGGTTTTCTAAACGATGTTTGGTTTCAAAGTTTCCCAAATGTTAAACTTACTACCATCTTTTGATCGAAAATTACAACCGAAGTGAACAGAAAGTGTTTGATGATTTCGTTTGAATGACTTTATTTTTATTTTTTGGATTTGTTGGAGCCAAACTTTTTTGTTATCTTCTGTTTGTTTTGGTTACTGCGCAATGTTTTGTCAAAATTTCCAAAAACATAACATAGTGTTGTTGTTTCTTCCATTAAGATGTTTGCTAGAGTTAACTTATCATTCCTCGCTTGATGGTTTTTAATAATCTTTTAAGCTTTCCCATATCCCTATAATTTGTGATTTAAACCGTTAAGAAATTTATAACGCATAAGATATGAAAATAGAACTCAAACTAATGGTGAAGAAACTAGTCTACAACCGAGCTCAGTGTTGAACTTTTGGAACGCAAAATTCATTCAAACAAAGGGAAAAGAATCGGACGTTCTTTTTTTTTGCTTCACACTTTATCGAAATTCTATACTTTTAAATCTTACAAAACATATCGATAAACTTGAATCCGTCATCTCAAAGGGTTGCCAGGTCGATGTGTGGTTTGCTTTCGAAACAGTCCCAGATTGAAAAAATGTAACTAATAAGTAATCAGTCCAAATTTTATGAACAAATTGTTGGCTTGCTTTTTGGTTTTGTTTTCTTTTTCTCTGTGAATGAATTTTGGTTTGTTTTGTTCCGCATGTTGTTTTAACTAGTAATATTGTTCTCAAAAATTTATCCCTTTTTGCCTGGAATGGGCCGCACTATTGTAAACCTGTCTATTGTTAGTGTTGAGTAGGTCAAACACCAGAGAGTGGTATTGAACTTTTGCTCGAGTCAAACTGTGGGTTTTAAATCAAATGTTTTTTTTTCCCCAAATCATTGACCATCTCGTTCTGACGACTTAGCGTGATAAGTTCTTCGATTTTTCAGCGATAATTTTCTTTTGTCCTTTTTACCTAAGGATATTTTTTTTTGTTCAAAGCTGTGTTGTTTTCATTTTTTCAAACAGTCGGTATAGCCCCCTCTTCTAGGATGTGTTGAACGCCCAAATATTTTCAAGATATGGTTAAGCTTCAAGAAAATTCCCGTTCAAAAATTTCAGGACTTTTTTCGACACTAAGGCTTGTTAACAAAGGTTAAAATCCAGTAGTCGTTTGGTTGAACTAGCTTGAAAATTTAAACACCTTTCCCGAACCCTTTTTTTCAGAACATGAATCGAAACTGCTAACAAAATACAATTCAAATGAGGGTTTCAATTACCGAAACCAGATTTTTATTATAAATTTGAAGGTAATTGGAATTTTTTCAGAAAAAGAAGCTGAACTCAATCGTGCAAAACGCATTAAATTGTTTTGTGTAAGTCGGTCCATAAAACCAGTTTCATCTGACCTTTAGACCTTTTTTAGAACTAGCCCATTCCTTAGGTCCAAAACTGATGAGATATGGAACCAATTTGACGTACAGTGCGACATCTTGAAAAATGCGAAAATTTCTGGAAGTCTGTTTGGGTTGTTTTTATACATTTTTGAGGATAATTTTTTGTGAGTGTATTAGCTCTAACCTTCATCTGTCAATTGACGTAAACAATGCAGAAGTATGGTATCCGCTATATCGGCAAGATGTACACAAAAGGTAGTGACCAGTTTGAATCTCGCCCAGAATCTTCCAGCGATTGTTTACCGCGTGAAAAGTTTTTTTTCCATGTCCACGGAAGCCGGATAGTTGAAGGCCACGGCCTGCACGTGGTGTAAAAATGCTGTAAAAATGGTAGAATCGGTCAAGGCGAAAGTGAAGCAAAATCTAGTGGTATCAATCCGGAGGCTGGCTGAGGAAGCGAATATCTCAAATTCTTTCATGCATCGATAGGTCAAAGATGAGTTCAAAGCATCATCAAGGGCATGAGCAAAGCACCATTTGATAAAAGAACGAAATAAAGCACTGTGGCTTAAGCGCCCGGAGCGATTGCTTTCTAAGCGGCGAGAAACTTTTTTCGGTTGATCCGGTGTCCAATTCACGTAAGGATCGGCATATTTTACCCCTGAAGGTTGAGGATGTTCCAGAGAGTGTAAAATACAAGTTTACTAACAAGAATCCTAGAATCACGAACATTTTGAAGAATCAGGTGCTACCGTGGATTTGGGCGAACTACAGCAAACCCGAGAATGTTGTTTTCCAACAAGATGGAGCCCTTGCCATACCTTAAAAACGGACCCAAACCTGAGTGGAGGAAAAAAACGAAGTTTCTGACTAAGGATCTTTGGCCTCCTAACAGTCCGACTATTTCACTATTTGATCAAGCAAAGACCTACGAATCCTCTCAGTCAACAAGCGCTTCTCTGAAGGCTTTCATCTTTAAGACGTGGGCTTCAATGTCACTCGTTGGACTATTTCTTGCACCGGATTCTTTTTTAAACGATTGTTTTGTACGTGTATAAAAAAAACCGTTTAAACGAAGATCAGTCTATCATGGAGATTTTTTCAACCCTACGTCAACTTTCTTTTCTCAGAAGTGTTTACGTGATTAAAAAACCAATCAGCTACCGGTTTTTCGGCCGTCCTCCGATTCTTGGATCCATTGGTAATTTTAAATAACCTAAATCTTATATTATTATCAAATCATTGTTCTTACATCACAGGTGCAACCTTGTAAATAATGGCTACTTCGGAGAAAAAGTCCAGGCGTTCCTTACGCTGGAGATGAAAATTGAAATCCTCGACTGCCTTGCTCAAGGCGCAACTCCGGTAGTAATAAGCAGAAAGTTCGCTGTAAATTACGCTGCAGTAAAAACAGTCAAAAAGAACGAAAAAAGAATCCGTGATGCAGTGTCGCTCGTGATCCCGCAATCGAAAAAATGGAAAAGGATCGAGGACCATAACCAAAAGAGGGTTCCGTTGAATGATCCAATCATTCGGGAAAAAGCACGAAAACTGCACAGCGCCCTCGTCCAACAACTGGAATCGTCTTCGAGTGATGGAATCAAGTCGTTTAAGGCTCGTGCCGGTTAGTTCGCCGGATTTCTTAAGCGATATTCTCTCCATAAGGTAAAGCTCCGGTGAGGAAGCGCTTCAGCAGACGAAGCCGCCGCAAGAAATTATCTGGCAGAATTTTCTACCGTAATTCGGGAGGGAGACAACAATGCCCACCAGGTTTTCAACGGGGATTAATCAGATCTGTTCTGGAAGCGCATGCCGACTAGAACTAGAATCGATCTGGCCAAAATCGATAAATCGACAAACGGATTTTAAGCTGCGAAGTGCGCGAGTGCATCGGGAGACCATCTTTTTAAGCCACTTTTGATCAATGGATCTTTTCGTCCTCGTGCCTTGAAGGGCATGGATTTTGATCAGCTTACGGTACATTGGTTAGCTAACCAAAAAGCATGGGTCACGCAAATCGTTTTTAGACAGTGGTTCGAAGAAATGCTCGTCCCTGAAAATCAAGCCTATTTGGAGACAAAGGGAAAACAGTTTTATGATTTTCTAATGGTTGACAATGCCCCTGGTCATCCTACGCTGGAACATTCGAATGTGAAAGTGGTATTTTTACCACCAAACACAACATCGTTGATCTAGCCTTTTGACCAGGGCATAATAGCATACTTCAAGAAGCTGTTCATAGGCAGGACGAAGCAATTTGTTTTGGAAACGATCGAAAAGGATCCGACACTGACCGTTCCAGAAGCTTGAAAGTTTTCATTATGAATGAGAATTATTTTCCTGGCTCATGTCATTGGTGGCGATGGTTTCGATGATATGGCTGAAGAGAATGTTTCAGAATTGTTACAGGAAACCAGTGCTTGCGGATAAGGATGGACTGGAAGAGCTGTTGGGAAACCATTTTTTAGAAAACGATCCTGTCCCGATATGAGCTAAGTCGTTCTATAACGATATTCAATATTGCATGGCAAGGTACAAGGAACTTCAAAAATCCTTGAACAGTTGATGAATAACCATGGATTGTTTTTTCGTTTTGATATTAATAAGCTGTTTTTATATATAAGTTTAGTCAACTCTTTCTTGACAGATTATAAAAATTTGAATGTTGAAAAACGCATTTTAAAATTTGTCTGTTTTTCGATTGTCACGGATTATCCGTAAAATGTGTTAGTGAAAAATCTGGCCCATGATTCTATGAATAAAGTTTTTATTTATTGAACTTTGCAAGTGGTTTGAAAAATAACTCAAAATGACAAGAAACTGATTTGAAAATATGTAGACCCAAATTACGGATGTTCCGGAACTATAAAAGGTGGGCTGAATGTTCTGAACGGTCCTGAACATTTCAAGATCATGGTCATGTTTAACCGCATCGTTTTTTCACCTTTTTGTGAAGCTAAATCTAGTTCCTCTTGTTGTTGCTGTAAATCGTTTTATTTCGAGAAAATCGTTAAAAACATCGTTTAAATTAAAATTGTGTTAAATAAGACCGTTTAAAAATGAACCCAAGAATAGACCACGGATACAGATGCTAATCCTAGATAATACAATGCTCTTCACATCACTCAACAGAGATCGTTTATTCCTAAAACATAAATTCCAATAATTTATTCAAGATGTACTAAATTAAATTTGGATTTTGAAATATGATTTTAGTTCCGTGATTATTTTTTTTTGTAATTTTCCAAACATTCCGGTCTCTATATAATTTCGGCCAAACAATATTATTTTGATTGTAATTTATGTCTCTACGAGATCCATTGATCGCAATCACTTCCAGTTTTCTGAAGCTGGTTTTCTTTTTTCCCATAGAACAGTTGCTTACAGTTTATTCACAAACACTGTTCACAATGACCGGTGTCAATTCTCAGCAAATGTCAAACTAGATGAAGTCAATGGTTGCTCTATTGATCAAATGGTCGCTTTTACATAGGAATTTAGAACTTTTCGAATCTCAATAATTTAGATCCCATCAATGGTTCGACGGTCTTACTTTGTACCCTGTGGGAAAGTATGACCCTGAAACCATTTCGGATGATGATGATGACCAAGCATCCAAATAGCATTTGAACATTAAAATCGAATAAACTTGAAACCCACAATCTCCCGGCAAAAGTCGAAGCTTCTCCGAAGGAAGCGAGAACACCACTCTTCAGCGTTTATATGAGCTGGAGTTGCACAAAATTAACCGTTTGCTATTGTTGTTTCCTGTGTTTGAGTTTTATTTTCAACCGTTTCTCTGTTTGTATTTGCGATGGTAAGAGTAGTTAGTATCCATTGTCAATTATGTTTGCTGTTCTATTTCACGTTTTTTTGCTTCTGTTATTGTTGTTAGATTAATACACATTTTGTAAGTAGAGTTTTTTTTTGTTCTCTGCATCTGCTGATTATACTAATCGTCGGATTTTGGTTTTTGCTTATGATATTCAAACTGTTTGGATGTGGATTTGCAATATTTAAAATCTGGTTTTCTGATACGATAGACTCGACACATTGATATAAGTGGCTCTCCCTACTTGAGAGGAACCATTTTTATGGGTATGTTGCAATCAAAAAAGAAAACATTTAAGAGCATTGAAAAATCGCCAAAATTGTTCTTTTTTGTTCAGTTATATAGTTCATGTTGTTTTGATTTCCTTTTTTTTTGTTTGGTGCTCATTTTAAGTACTCAATAAGCATTATTTTTCCAAATGTGTCACCATTCTACCCAGAATGGTAGATTGTGAATCCAACGAAAAAAAGTACGAAATCAATGCTTTTCATTTCCGGAAGGTGTTGGTAGAAAACATAATCCAATTTTGCTCGTAAGCGTGTCATTATTTCCAGCATTTACTGTTTCGATTTTTTTTGTCAAGAATTTTGGCACAAATGTTTCTTTTCTCGCAAAAGATTTTCAACTACATTTCTTTTGAGTTTTTCTTTCATCTGCTTGGTTTTCTTCACTATAATCTGCATTTATCTGAAATATTTTTAGGTACTTTATCCTATTTCAACTTAAAAATATATTCTCCGATGAGAAAAATCCCGCACCGGAGAGTTTTGTGTGTGTTTGGTATATAAAAATGAAAATCGGTAAATAATCATGTGTGTTAAGTATTTACATTCAAACTCCAGCTGGCGCTCTCGTAATATGTTCACCGGTTCTCCCAATTGGCCTTTTCCTGTTATCCCGGAAGAAAAAGATCGGTTATGTTCTTCGAAGTACGGGATCCAGGGATGCCAAACCGTCTGTCATACTGATCATCTCATCTCCCGGTTCGACTGAGCTGGAGTTGTTAAACAAATTAAAGAAATTATTAAGAAACGCGTACCCATGCCCACTGGGCGAGAAACCTGGCCTCGACTCGGCCGTGTGGAGATATTGCTGTTATTGTTTCTTCGAATGCGTTGATTCTTCCACATTTGTTGTCTCTCGCGTGATGGAAACGGGTACTTTCCTGGTCTATTGTTGTCGTACATAGCATAAACATTTGCTGTTTGTGGGATTGTTTGTATTTTTTTTGTAAGTTTTTTTTTTAAATCTCGAGTTTCTATTGGTTTTGATGACTGAGCATCTTGGTAATTTCGCATTCTGGTTTCGGTTTTGGGATGTGTGTCCGCGCTTTTCCTCGCTTGCTGTTGTTCCTCTTGTTCGCTGCTTCGGATTGATTCTTCCCGCGTGTTGTTTCCTCCGTGTCGTCAAATGTGGAACTGCGCCGAGAACATCTTAAACCCGTGGCTAAATCTGTGTGTTGTGGGTATACGAGTTTGGTTTTTCCTTTCACTGATTATGTTTCAACTATTGCTGCTTCGGTTATGCCTCTCACAAAACTTTCTATTGAAAAAAATTATGGTGATTACGTATGACTGAAAAAGAACTCAAAATTCCCAAGTAGTACCGAAAATATTTGTTTTTTGTTTGTTTGTTTTTTTTTTTCAATTATTTTCGCTGTTGGTTGTCACTGATCGTATCGGTTGTTGCCAATGCTCTGTTGATACGCTTGTTGATGTAGTTGTTATTGTAGCTGCTGTTGGCTGCTCTTTCACTTGATACAATATAATAGAGCCATCAAAACACTAGTAATACATTTTCGTATGTTTGTGTATGTGTGTTCTACAGACATTCAGTGTCACGCTTTCCAAATAGTGCCAAATTGTGCCAAAATCGTTCCCGGATCGTTGGATTGACAAGGTGGTGGTGGTGGTGGAAAAGAATATGATGGAAATAAGCTTTTAACTTTCTTGATTTCATTTTTGGATGTATTTTTGCCTGTTTTGTTTTGGTAAAGTATTTGAATAGTTTTCTTTTGCTGTAGAAGCGTGCATGGAATTGAAGTTCTCTTTATGTAATTTATAGTCATTTACTGGCTGGTTTTGTTCTTTTTTTCTTCTTTTAGGTATCGATTTTGAGTACTCATTTTTCTTTCTGCTGTAGGTTGTCTTTTGCTGAGAAATAATTTTGGATATTTCTGATTATTTGATACTATTTACTGCTTTTGACTGAGTTTATTTCATTCTGTTTTGCATTTAAATAGAGAATAAATACATATGCGCGTGTGTTTGTGTGATTGTGTGTGATTAAAATTAGATTACAAAAAATAAATACTGCGCAGCACTGACCGCAGACCGAGTGTCCAAGCAGTGAACGGGTGTCTAGACCAGTTATAGGAATCATCAAACGAGTCAATCCGGTCCTAATCCAAGTGCATCGTAATGCAATCTAACCCATTCCTTTTACCATTTTTCCCCAAACGGTATTGGCAGATCCCGATGAAGTTGTTCCCCAAAAATGCCTGAAAGTGGAGGAATTTCGCTTGTAGTTTTGAATTTAGTAAATCGCCCAAATTGGCACGTATCGAAAGATTGTTGCTGAAGCCGAGTCTAAATCGTTTTGCAATTTGCCACTGGAATACCGTCGATTCCACCTCATCACGGGTCCACCGAAGCCAGCATCAGTGTCCAAAAGCACTCCCTTAAATCTACTAAAGATAGTTTCTGGCCTAGCCCCGACTCTGCTCTTCCGTGCGCTCACTGGGTCAGGCGCGGTTTTGTTTTTTTCTTGTTTATTATTACTTTATAGTTGTAATTTGAATAATTGTTTGGAATTCTTTTTTTTTTTGCTTTGCTGCTTGTTGTGATATTTTGAATTATTTCAAAATGAAAACCTAGTTATTCTGTTCACATTAATTTGCATCAATTACAATTCGATTTCATCAATAGTAGTAGCTTTTAAGATTTTTTTTTTGTTTGTTTCTTCTGGTTTGTCCATTTTTCTTACACTTTTAAGTAAATTGACGATTCTTCAATACAAAATTTATTCCAGTGTCTGCTGAAAATAATTGCTGGCGCTCGAAAGTCCAGTGTTGCACTATCGTAAGTGAATTGAACTAAAACTGGAATCAAATCAACAAATATTCATTTACAACAAAATCGCTCAAATGCTCTTCGGGTTCAGGATATTCCCGACCGCGAAGAGCAGTAGCAATCCTAAAAAAACAAATTAAACTAATGTTTTGCCCAGTACTTTCGAGTGATAATGGTAACTGATATTACGGTTATGATCAACCAAGTGAGCAACAAATATTGGTATGCTTGTTTTTTTTTATTTTTGCTGTCCATTTATCTTCAATAGGAACAAACAGAAAAAATCCGTAAAACTAATGGTTACAAAAATTGTTAGTAGTTCTTACTATCAGAATCGCTTTCTCTGTTAGCCCGTTTGAATCTCCGACTCGTATCTAAGGAAAGCATAGTTTCAAAAAAGAAAGCTTTAACTGAAACATATACGCTTATTTCAGCGGCTCTGCTCAACGCCACTGCTGCTAAACGGATATAAGTTTTATGTTTTTTTTGCTGTCAATTATTTTATCATTTTATTTCTTGCAGTTTGATAAGTTTTTGGAAATTTTTCTTTTCATTTTGCTCACTATTTATTTTTAATGTTTGTTTTTCTTCCTTTCAGTGTTGATTACGTTCCCATTGTGAGATTGTGTTAGTGTGTTTTCATTCGTTTTGCTTCGTAATCGTCCTCGTTCGTCTTTCTGCGCTTTCTGTGTTTGTTGTTCCGGTTCTCTGCAGAAGAACTTTTCGATGGTAGTATGTCCTACCATATAATTTTCTGATGCTGTTGTTAGTTTAGTCATTTAACGGTTTCTCTGTTGTCTATTAATGAGATTTAATGGGTATGCGTGTGTATGTGTTTTTTTTTATTCAACTAAGAAAAATGAAAAACGTCATCAGGGTTGCGTCTTTTTCCTGCGGAGGACCACAACCCTGGACTGTTTCGATGGAAGTGTACTGGAAAAGGGACAAACTGATTCGCTTACAAATGGATTAGTAGATTTGGTAGCATGCTTACATTTTACATCATTTAGTTTTGTGTTTGTGTGTCTGTGTTCGTAGATTTGGTTAAATAACTGTTTTTTTTTATTTGAAATTCTACTTGCTATGCATGGTTGGTTTTCCTCGACTTACTTTGATTTCCTTTTATGCTGCGATGAGTTAATAGTTTGACGTACTGTGACAATAATACTGCTCGAATGTGCGCCAGACGTCCACACCAGTTCTGAGCAATCGTTGACGAGCAGTTACGTGAATGACAAACAAACGGCGGGTCACCATTTGAGTTATGGGCCCTGCGTTCTGTGTTTGCCATCTCCATGACAATTTGATACGTAACAGTTTAATTTTGAATTTTTCATTGTTTTGATAGTACCTTATGTTTAGTTGTCTTTTTTTTTGGTTTTTTTTATTGGCATGGTGCATACGACGTGTTATTTCTAAATATTCCTTCACGTTAGTTGCTGTTTCTGTAGTTTTTTTACTGGTGTGTGTATGTGTGAGAAACAAAAGAGTCCGGTTTTTGACTATTGCATTGTAGTGGTCGGTTTTGTTCACTTTTCGTGTTTGGTTGTATGTGGTTATGGATTTGACATCACAACGTAGAAAAACAACACCGGATCGCACACAAACAGCCGTACATTTTGGTGGGGCGAGAAGTCTATTAAATGGGCCCATTTTTATTTATTTTTTATTCTCTTTTTTTTGTATATAAAACTTATTTATTTACTTTTCTTTTTGTAAAAATCAACATTCTATATTTTTATTATTATTTTTTTCTTGAAGGCACTTTAGATCGGACGTTGTGGCCCAAGTTTGTGTTTTGCCGTGTAGTTTTTGGTTGTAAAATATTACAATTTTGGAGTAATTTTGTTTCGTGTTGATGGTGTGTTTCTATTGCAATTTCACTGCCAAAAGGTGTTTGCCTGATAGTATAAAACGTTGTCCAAACGTTATCCCCTTTACCGCAAAGTGTCAGGGATGAAACTCAAAAGTCTAAACATTGTTTTGGTTTTATTTCTTTTGGTTGCCTTCAGTTTTACTATTGCAAGAACGGTACTGGATTGTGTCAGAGATTAAAAATATGGCTATTTCAGTTTTGAGAATGTCCGGCTGTTTGTGTGAGTACGATCGCAACTGAACCTTGGTTGAGTGACGGGCGCTGTGGGGATTCCTCACTTTGGGAAACATTTATTGGCGACACTGTTTCGTTCCTGCTACATCATCCACCCACCCACGCCCGTCAGTTTTGTGTTGTTGTCATTCAAATTGAAGCTGTTATTTCGTCAAAATGATCATGAAGAGTGTTAGTTTGATCATGGGCTGGATTTTGATTTTTCCATAACGAACGATTTGCAACGAACACCGATACCGAGCACCGTGTATCGCCAATTCTAGAAATTTCCTCCTGAAGTTGAACGACAGGCGTCCATCGAAATAGGATTCCAGACATGCCAATATTACCAAACATTGAAATCTCTCAATTTTGTTCTGGTTTTGAAGCAACATAAACACGCTTGGACCATAATCAATCGCAAATCTTTGAAACAAAGAACACTTTATTGAAAAAAAAAATCGCATTGTATTGTTCTCTCAACATTAAAAAACTGAATTTAACTTTTTGTTTTTTGTTTTTATAAATTAAAGTTGTGAAACAATGCTGTTGTTTACTGAAAATCACTTTCAATTTTTTTTTTGCCAAAAATGTTTACGAAAACATATGATATGATCCTTGCTCATCCGTGAGCCGTGTTTGTTTACTTTGGGCCTGTCGCTGATTCGAATGTTGAAATTTTAACCGGTGCTCGAAGAATTTTGAATTTTGAAGAAAAATTTCCATTATGAAACGAAGATCTTCTTATTCGGTAAATTACTGACGAATCTAATGCAACAACTAGTAGCTGATTGACTGGCCAATCTGGTTTCCAATTGCTTTCGCGTGTGTTGGTCGAACATTTCATAATCATTTTTTTCGATAAATAATCCACTTTCAATTATGAACTTGCATACAATTTATGTGAACTGAATGTGAAAACCTCTAGAAACTAAGACTGTACAAAATTGTATAGTTTTCGCTAAACAGAAGAAGAACTTTGGAAACGATTCGTTGATAGCTTACATTTGTTTGAATTTTGAAGTTACTTTGGCGCTAGATCGTATAGGTTTTTTTTTTACAAAAATCCAGATTTTCGATTGTAGTTCTCCAGAATTAAAAAAAATGTTTAAGATGGAATTCACCTCCATTGTCTCTTTTGTAATCTAAACATCATTTTTGGTGAGACCAGTTTCTTTTAAATCCCCTATTAAATATATTCTAGCATTTTTCCCCAAACAACGAGTCGATTCAAAGTCCTTCAACAGTAAAGTCATCCCAACTGAGTCCATCAGTGCCTTCCGGGAGCGTTTCCGGGCGGCAAAGTGGCGCCCAAATCGGGTCAGCGATTGTGGCATCCTGTAAATCATAAATCTCAAATATTATTTCTCTGCTATTGTATACACTGGCTGTGTTAAATGTCAACTGCGTAAACCTTATAGTATCGAGCCTTAGCTCGTCTTGATAAACAACCGAAAACCTGTGTGTGAACTAAGGAGAACTAACAAACTGAAATATCTCTTCCGGCACGGTCACGAACCTTCCGACGACAGAGCCACCTGGAATGAACGCGGCCGGCCGTGCTCTTATTAAAAATTTCCGCCGGTTTCCAAAAGTTTTCTGCTTAAACGGTGGCCAAATGTTTGTTGTTTTAGAAATAACCGCTACCATGACTATTTTTTTTTATTTTTTTCTTTTTGTGAATATTTTTTCTTGGGAATAAATTGTAGTTGTTTTTGTATTTAAATATTTTTTTTTTAATTTTTGCTTTCAATTATAGTAATTTAAGAAAGTTTGTTCCTTTCCCTTTGCGTGGTTTGGCTTCCAACAATTTTACATATACTACATACCACTATGAGCGGAACTTTTCAAAGTTTTCGCTCCACTCGCCGGTAATATTCCGTTTGGAGCATAGACCAAGCCTTATGCATTTCAGATTTTTGTCCCCGAGAGGCATGAGCCCCTTGCCTGCAAGCTCATGCTCTCCGATGTTCGTTTATGCTGATGTTGGTTTCAGTGAAAGTGTTTCTGTTTTTTTTGCGTGTTTGTGTTTTTTTTTTCTTGTTGGTTCTATACTCGCGGTTTGCCCCTTTTTTCGATATCAAGGTTTTGTTGATTCATTTTTCATGATCACGCCTCAATAACTTCCCCAGGATTAACACCCTGATTATTCATATCCTACAGTTTCTGCTCATTTTTCGTTTTTTTGAAATTTCTTTTCTTACTACTAGTTGAGAACGGAAAAACAAACTGAAAGTTTTGCTAGTTTATTGTTGTCTTATTCCTCTTAAAGTGCATGCCTTTGATTCGGTGTAAAAATGAGTGTTGATACAAGTTTTTCGGTTTCCTCCGTCTTTTTACATCAGTTCTGATTTGAAAGAATCATTCAGTCGCTTTCGTTTTTTGTTGATTATATTTTGTTCCAAACTTTTGAATGTTACAATTTTTACTTCCAAAACTTTATGCTACAATTAACATGGATTCAACTATTGAATTTTGCTTTAATTTCGAGTTTCATAAAAGAAGAGTCAATTTAAATGTCGTGCCAATGAGGTGATAATTGTTGAAAATCCACTTATTGCAAATGAAATATGACGAATTATTTTGTCCATGAAAAGTGTCATCAAACAACTGTCAATTTTGTCAAATAGCCAAATCAGTTCCAAATTGCTGGATAACTTTCGAGCTTGTGGGTTATTCATATGGCAAATTTGAATGCCCGTTTGATTATCCTTTTTTTTGTTTCAATCCTTTGAACGTGGTCGTTTGTTATAATATTCGCTCCACTTTACCCTTGTTAAGCAAATAATCACGCTAGTAGATGTTCTAATAATTAATTATACAATAGACTGTTTTGTTATGATTTCGCTTTTTCATTTTTAGTTTAAAATTTCTTGCTCACTTTTTTTTTCTTTTTGTATATAAGAAAATATAATTTAAGGCAGATTTTGGTATAAATTACACACAATTGTTTTGTTGCATTTTTATCCTTATCATTGTCTCACAAAAATTTGTGTTTTTATGATTCTTTTTTTTCTTGGTTTGTTTTTATAATGATTACTCTTACTTAGTTTTTGTTTGTTTGTTTGTTTACTCCATATTCTCTTCTCTTAAAGATAAGGCGCGAAGGTGCTTCAAATAAGCTTGTACTTTTTACGTGATATTTTAGACCGGAAATCCCAAACATTGCCGAGAACGTGTTTTCTACTTGTTAGTTTTTATTAATCGCATTCTTTCGCATTTTAGAGTTGTTTTGCTTTTTTGTTTTCTTTTGGTTTTGTTTTTCCCCAAACGAAAAATCGAAAATATTGCCTCCAAAAGTGCCGAAAACTAGCGATTGTCAACCAAACTGGATAACGGTTGTTTCGTTTTATCAAAAAGGGTAGTTTTGGTAGCCATTATGTACGTTTCATATTGTCATTTGTCCAAACTGTGTCGATTTTTAATGTTTTTTTTTTAAATCTTTCGTTTTGTTCGGTAATTGCAGTTGGAATCACTGTAACTAAGAAATAAATTAATAGATTCCAAATCATTTCGCAGAGTGATGCTGTTACCGTTGGGCAGAATAGCCCTTTTCCAATTTATGTTTGTGCTGGATCAAATTTACTGGAATTTGAGAAACGAATTTTTACACCACTGTCAAATCGTGCACCATACAAGAACAATTCGAGCAGTCGAAGCTGCTTGGAAGCAGAGGTGCCAGGTGGTTTTGACTAAAATCAGGAAACCGCGATAAAAAAAAAACTGGATTTTTTAAGACACCACTAAAATGATGGAAAGAACATACAGCTCTGCTTAGATTGTATAATTAAAGGCGAAATTCAGGTACTGAAGACGCCTCAAATTATGCAACTGAAACCAGCAGCACCTTAGCTTGAATATCATCAAAATCGAAGATTATCATTGGTTAAACTATTTAAATACAGATTTATTTGATGTTGGCATCATTTAGCTTTAATTTCACTCGTAGTATATGTTTTTTTTTAAACAGGACATTTTACAGATCATTTTTGAAAAAACAGGACAATTCAACCGTTTTTCGAAAATCAGGTCGGTCCCTCGAAAATCAGGACGAATCCTGAAAAATCTGCCTAGAAGTTGCAAGAAAAATCCGACAACAAAGTTGAGCTTTGATTTTTTTTTTTATAATTTAAGCCATCATACTTCAGTTTGTTAGAATTTACTGTTATCGACATTTTCACATCGCAATTGTAGGTTCTTTTTAGAATCTGATCCAGCACAGTTGAAACATCCTCCCAATAGTTTTGCAATCTAATTTTGTCGACAATTTTTAAATTTCGATTCTCCAAATATAATGTTGGTTCAATTTTTTGGTAAATTAACTGTACAAGGATAAATTTTGTTGTTCTTGAATTTTGATCGCCTATTTGTTAGCTTATTCTGTTTTGATTTTATTTTTTTCTTCAAATTTTTGAGCACCCTTCTAGAAATAATAAGGACCTTTCTAGTTGTTATTTTTTCCTTGAATGATTTTTTTCCCAGCGCTGTAAACTCTCTTCCGATGGTGATACCTTATTTCTTTCTTTTTAATCAAATTGTTTCGTTGAACTCCTGCTTTGCATCGATTTTTCGTGATCGAGCTTGCGAGGATCGTCATCGCAATAGCTTCGCAGTGTTAGTAAATGTGTGCATGCATTTGTGTGTAAATCAACTAAATCTGTATACCGTAAACAGAAGCGTTTTTCCTTGAACGTAAACAGTATAAAATGCCGCACCGTTTCGCGGATGGTTCGGCACTTTGCAAAAATGTCCGGTAAACATTGCCTTCGCCCTCCCTTCCTCCGTTGCTGGCAACCGGGAGGGCTTGAGATTTTTGTTTATTTGCATATATTTCCTAATGGTTTCCAAAATATGACCGAAAGTGTTTCTGCTGTCTGATATTGTTTTCGTTGATTATGTTTGATAAGATGGTCTACGCCGCCAATGGTACACCGTTTAAGGATGAGCCCAAGGTTGGAATATCAAGAGGATCATCCAAAAAAGTGTCATTGGTTCGACCAAAATAATAATGCAATCAAAAATTTGAGCACTTATACTCTCACCAGCCTTAGTTGCTTTGTTTGGATCTTTTCCGCTTTTGTTGGTAGGAATTTTTCTAGTTGTTCGATAGAGTTGATTTTGATCCGTATCACTGTTTTGTAAACGCAATTAAACATAAATGTTGTTATCGGTAACAGTATTGATAAAAATCTTTGTGATTTAGTATTTCCGGATTATTTTGTTTGAATCAGCTTTTTACTGATGTTTGGTGTTTTAACTAGAAAACCAAAAAACTGTTCTCACCAACATGCAAACAAACCGGGTGATCGCACTGGTGTTATTCGAATGTCATCAACTGGTGATGTAAGGTGGAAGCGAAGATGAATGTTACCGGCTTCCAGCAGATGGCAGTGCTGAACAAATTTTTGACGGTGGTGATCATTTCGTTTTTGTCTTCGTTTCTTCGCGTTGCGTACGAAAA
The DNA here is from genome assembly GCF_029784155.1 of Uranotaenia lowii. Taxonomy (NCBI): domain Eukaryota; kingdom Metazoa; phylum Arthropoda; class Insecta; order Diptera; family Culicidae; genus Uranotaenia; species Uranotaenia lowii. The sequence continues at coordinate 170,323,273 of NC_073691.1, forward strand.
CGGGCTGTTGAAATAAGTCTTTATAAGAAAAATCGAAAACATTCAGCTCCGATCCAGCTTCGATCACCTGGTTTGCTTGCTCTACAATCATTGGGCGATGTTAGAATGATCTGCCTTTCGAGGTTGGTTTTGCTTACCCTTCACTCTACCCAGAGTAGTTTTCTCTTCGATTTTAATCCTATCATATTTTCTTTAAGACTAATCACTATCAGTAAATATGTCATCTTTAGTCATGACCTACGGCTAGCGAAAAATCATCAACTGAATCGGGAAACAATAGATACGTAAGTTGAACGTTCGAAAATCAGTTAATCGGTGAGCTCTCGACTTTCGCGAGTCAAATTGACTGAACGGTCACCAAATGTATGTGTGTTTTTATCAAATAAACAACGATTCACTTCATTTAAGTAAAAACCGAAACAGTCTCTTTTCTTGATCTATGGCTTTGTGACCTAGTTATGGATGTTTCGGTAACATAATTCTCTTATCCTTTGTTTTTCTTTCGTTCAATTGAAAATCAGTAAAAAATGTGAGCCGTAGAGATGACTCACGTAACAGTGTGCTATTGTTTGTTTCGTTTGTTTTTGTATGAGTGGGAACTTAAAATAATGGTACATTTTCTGACCTTCCCCCGGAGGCACTTTTCGGAGCCCCCGAGGAGGTTAATCTGCATTTATTGATAAGGAAAAAAACACGATCGACCCATTTCAGTGGTTGGAAATATTGTTTTAGAAATGAATTAATCTTTTGCTAACGTTTTTATCTCTAAGTTGATGTGTGTTTCAATATTTCTATTCTGATCATGTGTAATTGCCCACGTAAATTAAATCGCTTGTCCACACAACACTGCTATCGGAGAAAGTGTTGGAGTCTGATGTTTTTAATACTGACTGGTTGGGTCGATCGTTTTTGAGCTTGCATTTGTGTGTGTATGTTTTTTTCACATTTTTAAACTTTACATGCCTGTGAATGCTGTTTACTTCCAGCTGCCGCTGCATAGAAAGTGACTTTTTAACAAAGGTTAAAACTTATGACATATTTTTTAACTTAAGGGTTATGGAGTACTGAAGGTTTTTCATCTTCTATCGTTGAACTTATATATTCATAGTGAAAACATAAAATGAACATCCATGTCGAAGAATATGATTTTTCGCATAATTTTGTTTCTTCCGTGTTTTACATTTGAAATATATAACTTGAGGTAGATTTTAGATTCCACGAAAAAGTAGATAAAATATTGAAACTATCGTACGCAACTTCAACACATTAAATCAGTAGAATATTTCACATGTGCTTCGTATCGATATAGTTAACCCTTTTTTAGTGTCCTTGAATGTCAAAACGTTATTTTCCCCCTTTTGCTTAAATTTGTTTCCGAGATTTTTTCTTCGTTGAACATATTTGTTGGAGTAAAAGAACTTAACTGTAATGCTTAAACCACTGATGTCCTAACTGTTTGCGGCATTTGCAAATAAGCTCCAGCGAACTGGATCACTATCCATTCTTCTGGTTGGTTTCTAAAAGTTTTATACAAAAGCTTCTCTGCTGGATGCGTTGAGTTGGCTTTGACTAGCTTCGGGTGCTGTTTTTTGTAAGCCTTCCATTCTATCGTATCGCTTGGTTCGCTTTCTAGCTTCCTTTCACTCTTGATATCGTTCCTGTTTTTTTTTTTCATTTTGGCGTTAGGAAATTATAATCGCCTTGTTTTGAATTCTATTGATTCTTTGAAACAGTGACGGTGGTTTTATTTGGCTTTAAACCATTGATGCCGAGATTGTGTTCTCGGCTTAATGCTATTGTTCCGGATCGCCCTTCCAGAGCAGGGCAGGTGCTCGGAATCGATGTTCGGTAGCTCGATTGTTGGTGCCCCGGAACCAACCGAAACATCTGTTCCTCCCACTATACCAAGCTCCATCAATTGGATCCGGTTTTGCTGTAGTGGCGAGAAAATGTCTACTTCCATTCGATAAATTCATATACATTGTATTGTATGGTTCTCTGATTGGTTGGTTTTCTTGATTATTCCAATTAATACTCCTGCTAAGTGGTACGGATCGCGAATCGAACGTAGCTCGACATGAGCGTGATCGCCGACCGCAGATAGAGCGCAACGGGCACCCGCACTCACGCGTAACCGTCGCTGCGAATTGCCATTGTTCCACGAACATGCACCAATTCGATTACCAACATATCGGCCCGCGTTTGTTGTTACAGCCTCGCACCTCGTCGGATGAATTCGAGGGATGAATCCCGAAGATCAGCCGATCGACGCACTCATGCCGAGAGAAACGACGAACACCGATTGCGGTATCGAAGGTTTTCGTAATGGCTCGAGCTAACGGTTAATGGACGAGTGCCCCCGCCTGCTCTGTGGCTGTGACAATTGTTTTTCTTTTGTTTTTAATATTATTTGCTATTGTTTTTTCTTCTTCTTCGTAATACAAGTGTTTGTGTTGTGTGTTAGTGAGTTGGTTTAATCGGGCGATATTATACAAAAATTACTGAAAACTGTTGTTCTCCAATTATGTAATATTTTGGAACATGCTCTCACCTTAAACACTCCACTCTACAGTTAGCAGACCTTGTTTAAGGTACTGTGCTTCTTCTTATTTGTATCGTGGCTCACCTTCGTTACACGTGAAACTGGAATATCATCGATCTCTGTACAATAATGTCTATCGCTTGGTGATGTTCTATTTCCAGCTGTGGATTGCAAAATCCTTTACATTTTTGGTTTACAACGTTTTGGTTTTGTTTGACGGTGTTTGAGTTCCCCGGGAGGTACAATCGTTGAAAAAAAATTAGAAGTCGAAAATCCCATGATGCTTATGTCGTGATTATGGTTAGATCGGGTTACGATGTTATTAGTTTCGGTTATATTTCTTCAGGACTCTCTCATCGCTAGGTGGATGTGATATCCCGGTAGATAAAAACAATCTCATTCCACCTAGGCGTCCTACCTTTCAATCGCTAAATCCTATTACCTATAAACTGATATCATTAACACTGAAAGGTTTATTTACTCGTGTTTCCCACTCACGCTTTGCTGTAGATTTATTTATTTTACTTTTACTTGTGTTACACTAAATTTGATTTGTTCCAGTTTGCAGTGCAGTGGAGCATTTCTCCACATGCCTGCTGCGTTTATGACTAGTTGGAAAGGTTTGCATGGTATTGGTTTCGTTTTGTTTCACCTTTGATTCCTTTCCGTGTTTTTCAGTTAGTTTATGTGTTTCACTAAAACACATCTTTTTCACGTTATTGCAATCGAAAATAGGATTGTATTGTTGAAATTGTAATATTTAAAAGTTTTCTGGCACTATTGTTGAAATTATTATTGATTTGAAATCGTTTCTCTATTGGCTAGCTGTGCTTTGTTTAGCTTTGCAGTACTTTTGCTAATCCTGTTGATTTATTCGATTTTTTTTGGTTTTGCTCGGTTTTTTTTCTGTGGTACACATTTAATTATGAACGAAAGCTGTCTGTTGCCCTATGAAGGCACAAACTAAAACAAAACGTCCTCTTTCAAGAACACACTCCTAGTTTTTCCTTTCTTCCTCTTCAAAAATTGAAGACTCGAATGTTGAGAAGAACTTGGAGTACCTTCCTCCAGAGGATGCTCGTTAAAACCATAAACGTGTTAGTCTGCGTCATATGATACGAATAAAGTAACGACATCCAAACGGTTTTGCGATTTGTGTGTATGTTTATTGAACAAAAAATCCTTTGCGGCTCGATAACGGCGAAAATGTTTTCTTTGAAGAAAAAACCAGAATCAGTTTTAGATAAACATTGAAATTTTCGAAATCAATTCTTTTTTTTTATACAAACCAAAAATCAAAAGTCCAAATGAATATTCCATTTTTAAAACACGATAATCCTTAACAAATGATTATAAATTGAATCAAAGCAATCGAAAGATAATCTTTAATTCAAGCACGGGAATCTTTCGATTGCTTTGATTCAGCAGAATTATTCTACCAAGTAGGCTCACAAAACATATTAGAGTAAGGTTGCCAGGTTGCCCGATTTTATCCACGTTTGCCCGGATATTCAATACAAAGTTTGGAAAAAGTCCGGCCCTAGTGCCAGGATTTCATTGAAAAAGACCGGATTTTGCACGGATTTGTTCACTTTATTTGCCAAATTAAACAAAATTTTTGCATTTTTTTCTCGAATTTTATAAAAATAATCATGAAAAGAATTTTGGAAGCCTAAAATACGATTTAAAATCTGCTGATAAGTTTTGATGGAAAAAGCCTTTTTTCAAGCATTTTTTGCTGAGTTACTGCTGCATTTTGACCAAGTTTGCCTGAATTTTACCCGGATTTCGGTCGACAATTTTGAAATCAAATGCCCGGATTTTGCTAGGGTTTTAGATAAAATAGTCCGGATTTGTCTGGCCCGGATATATGCTGAAAAAAATTCTGGCAACCCTATATTAGAGTGATTATGAATTCTTTTAAGAATAAGATTACAGAATCAGGTATCGGAAAAAACGATTCGAACTCAGAATCCTAATTCAAAATTAAATTCAGCTGAAGAATTCAGAATACGAAAAAAAAATTGATGAACAAATAATGGATAGAAATTTCGTTCAGAATCCTTATGAATGTCGTAATTTTCGAATTTTATTTTGAAAGTCAAATCATCGAAAACCGTTTTGCGCCGTCATCGAGCAGAATATCGCCGAATATTCAATTTTATCGTTCTTTTACATCTTTTTTTTTCAATCGCAGCATCGATTGCTGAATTATCTCCGAATCTACCAGTGGTCTTAGTCAAAATGGATGTGTAATCGTTTCCGAAGCTATGCCAGCTGTGTTGTTGATCAGCTTCTGTTGTTAGCATATGAACTCCGTTGTTTTCTATTTTGCACGATAAACTTCTCTGTTGTGTTCAGCTGCTCGGTGCGATTACACCTGACTTGTTTGGTAGAATTCGTTCGAAAAACACCAATATTACCTTGGTTGCAGAGACAAGAAATGCTTTTTTCCTCTAGTTGTTGGTTTCCTAGCTTCTGTTTCGCGAGATTGTCAGAGGTGTTCCAGGACACTCGCGCCAAGTTCTCCAAGAGCTGATGTTGTTCGACCGCTCTTCACTGATGGTGTTTGGCTACTCTAGGAACAACTCCTGTCAATGATTTCCACCGGCGTCTTCGGATGACGAGAATGACGCCATTTTGTTTTGGTTCATTTTTTGCTTGTTTCCCGATAAACGAAATAAACGTTGTAGTTGATAATTGCAACTTAAAAATTTGTTTGTAATACAAGTTGTTTGATTTGATCGGAACCTGTTTGAAGATCCCGCATCACACTATTCTATGTGGGTTTAGTTATCGATCACATGCCATGACAATTTGTGGTTCAATGTTCTATGCACATTAATTTTTTTTTAATTCGATAAAACATTGCTGCGATCAACTTTGCCTGATGTTGATCGCTGCACTCGACTGCTGTAAACTCATAAGATAAAATTCCTGGTCGTGATGGTTCGGCTGTAAAGATCTAGGAGGTTTGCTGGTTTACATTCATAACGATGTCGACGTTTGGGTTGTCAAAGTGTCTCGCCCGATGTTGCGGGCAGCGCTTTTTTGCATAGGCCACCAATGATTTGAACGATGTTTATTTGCATAATTTTGAACTACAAACTACCAAGGATGTGGGCAGTTAAATAGTCTTAGGAAAAATTTGAACATGAGTGTGTGTTTTCAGAAATTTTTGATATACTACCAAATCTCAACAAGAAAGAAAGCAGATTTTGATTATTTGCCACGAACGGTTTTAATAACACTTTTTTCTTTTGTTTTCAACGGTATTATGTTCATCCAATGTTACTGTTGCTTTGTTCTTCATTCAAAAATATTTGTTTATTCGATTACAAATCGTTTTTAAAATTCTAAATTTACCTAAAAGTACAAACGCACAGTCGGTTTTTGTGCATTTTTTCTCGAAAACTGACCGAAGCATCTCATAAGTTCGGTAGCAGTGATGAAAAGTATTAGAGAAACATGAGATATCATAGAAAGAAAGAACATAAGCCGTAAATATCATGAATTTTTCGAAAAAAAAATAAAGACTCACCGACGGGACTCGACTCGAACCCGCAGTTTCCGCTTCAGTACAACGGCGCGTTAGCCAATTCCACCACACTAAACATACTGTAATCGACCGACATGAGCGTTCACGTCGAGCTCCGCCGATGCCTGCTGAACCTTTCATCAAAGCATACCATGATCTTTCCGCGTATGATCTTTCCCACTATTGCTTTCTTTTGTTTCTCTATCACTAGTCACACCCATCGACACGGAAATAAGCCGAGCGCGCACATGGTCGATTGCTTCGGGTTTGCCGTAACTTACGCTCATCAAAATGAAGATGCAATCACTGCTGCTCAAGGTTCAGAGCAGACCAGATACACAGGGAGGTGTTGCTCTGTTGAAATCAATTTTCAATTTAGATATAATCCTACCCAATGGGTTCAAATTTTTCCCGTAAGGCCTAAATTTTTCTTCGGAAGATTCGTTTTTCAAAAACTGTACGGCCACCGCGAGGGTATCACGGTGGCCGTACCCGGTAAGGGCCGGAAAAAAGTGCTCCAACATCATCTCGAAAACGCCGCTACATGGGAGACCGTTACTCGACGAAAACCCTCATCGACGGGGTTCTGAACGTTATCGCAAAAGCCGGCTGGACCTCACAGACACCCTCACGTGGTCTATTTCAACTGAACTGGTTCGATAATAAACTGAATCCGGTTATTGTTATTGTTTTTTTTTATCAGTTCAATAGAGAAATTTGGTATTCGAAACCGGCAATCTTCAATTGTGAGATTTAATTTATTTTTTTACTTTCAATTGAAAATTAAAAAAAAAATGAATCCCAAAAACTTCGATAACCGATCCTCTTATACAAACTTTCCGTATTGGTTAACAATGTTATTCTATTGCTCTATTGACTGTGTGTGTAAGTGTAAACTTATATAGTTTGTTGTATAAATAGATAATTGTCTCGGTTGACGTTTGTTTTTTGTATGTTGTTTTTATACTTTTGTTTGTGTACTCTCTTATTTACTCTTTTTTTGTTTGTTTGTTTGTTTTCGCTTTGTATAAATATTTGCTTTTAATGAGTTCTTAGTGTCCTATCGTTCACATAGAGCTTTCACTTTGTTTGGTTTTCTTGTTTCTGCTTATGCTTCTGTAATTTGGTGTATATATAAAAACATTTTGTATATAAAATTTCAATATTAAACAGCGAATATTCGCAAATATTTGTAAAAAAGAAGAACAAGAAAAAGTAAAATATATATTTATGTTTGTTGTTCATTCAGTTTCTCGCTTTACGGATAAAGGGTCACCTCAATGAAAACGATCAAGTATGTTTTACTCTCTTGTTTTTTCCCTTTCGTTCGCTTGCTCTACTTTCCAGCGAAGCTTCTCTCTCTCTTTCAGTTACTCGCTCTTTCTCACTTTCTCTCATACTCTTTTTTTATTTTCAAGTAGCTGTCCTATAATGTCAGTATTTTAATGTTTTATATCTCATTAAATATACCTTTTTCCTAATGTATTATTTTATTAGTATATATAATATATATCTGATCACATTTTTAACAGTCTGCTGAGTGTTTCCTCTTGTGTTTTTTTTTTCTCTCTTAAGATGTGTGGAATTACGTTTTGTTGCCTTTTTTTGCATTGTTTTCGGTTTTGCTTATTTTTTTGGTTGCTTATCTTGGCTGAGTGCGATAAGCGCAATTTGTTGAATCGTCGTCAGTGTTCGCGCATATTTCTATTTTTTTCATTATGGTTGTTTCTTGCTTTGGTATGTTTTTTATTTTGGAAAAGAAAACGGTTTCAAATAAGGATGCTTAACGGTAAAATTTACTGCTTTTAAGTATTTGTTTTTGGTTTTTAAACGACTATATATCTGTGTGTGTGTTTGTTCTTTGCTCAATCATTCTCTGTTCTCTCTCTAGCGTCTCTTGCGTTTCGATTTCGTACGCTTCGTACGCTAAGAGAAAAATTCCGCTCTTCGGGTCGGTGTTGTTTCCGAAGTTGCTGGAATTAATCGGTTTTGTTTGTTTTTTTTTATCTTAAATACGTTGCTTTTGTATTTGGTTGCATGATTTTGCCTGTAATAAGATTTGTATAAAAATATAAATATATCATCTTGTTTCATTAATTACTATTGTTGCTTCTGTTGGTTTTTTAATATATTATTATTAAAAAATGGTTGTGTTGTACTTTAAATTATTCCGGTTTATTTCAGTTTTTGCTTTGTCTGTGTTAGTTCATGGCAGAGAGTGATATTGCCGGACTGCTTCTCGGTTCCACAGTGTGGGACAGAAGATTTCCGAGAGACTTCGAGTTTCTCTCGGGATCGGGACCAAAAATCTCAACGTGTATTTACATAGCTACATCCGTAAGGTGTCAATGTTTTTGATCAGCTTCTGGTAACCCGATCGTGACTCGGTGTTAGGAAGGAAAGAATTTTACGACCTTAGGGAATCTGTCACCAGTTCGGGACAAGTGCCTCCAAAGTTCGGGATCCGCTGCCCCTGTTAAAACCAGACTGGCCAGCCATATCACTCCGTTTGGTTTATTTATGTCTATTGCAAATTAAATGGAAAAACTTTAAAAACTTTCTTCATCATTAGTTGAATTCGTTCACATTCCGATGTTGTGGGTTTTGAATCTATTCAAATCTGATGGTCGTTTTTGTTTCACATTGGACAAGATGGTGGGCGCCAATGGATTTGCTTTGTTTATTGTTTGAATTGATGCTGTTTGCAGGTTATTTTTACTGTTGCTGTTGTTGTTGCTGTTGGTTTGAGTGAAAAATTATGAGAAATAAAATTGTCATTTGGTATTGTTGTCGTATGATAACATACGGCCAAATCCGTTCGACCAGGATCTGGTTGGCGATTCGTTCGACGGTCTATTCTATTGAGAGATCTCGACGCACGAACCGCACCAATTCCAGCTGGCCGGCTGGCTTGATCGTAATTTTCCGGTTTCTATTGCAAACTAAAAACTTTGTTCAATATATTTCCATCCAGAGCTGCGGCTGAGGGATGCCGTCAGATGAATGAGAATATATTTTTTACTATTGCAAAAAATAGAAGTGAAAATTTGTTTCGATTGGATTGTTTTCCTTTTCCAGATGTTGCAAGCGTCGTTCCTGACCTGGGGATGTAGGTATACTTCACTCCTTCCGTGATTAGATTTGATGGTTGTTATAGTTGCTGTTTAATCGCTGATAAATCGTTGATCAGAGATGTTGTTCTGGTCAACTATGTGAGGGTTTTCTCCTGTTAAAATTTCAGATATTATTTTCAAACTAGCATTACTTGAATGCTAAGTGTTGTTAGTTTTTGATATTCGAGAGCATTCTAGAAATATTTGGTTACTTCCGAAATATGTAATGCGTTACTGTTTTTGTTTTTTTTTTCTCTTATATATGATATATTCATGTTTCTGGCTAAAACTAAGGATGGTTACTCAATTGGAAATCAATAATTGCTATTCGTTTAACAATGAAAAATCATTCCAGTGCATTTTATATATTCTGAGCAAATTTACCGATGCGTTCCTCGCTAGGCCAAACTGTATCAGCCAATGTTGTGTTCAATTTATTGTAATTTTCGCTTTGAATGCTAAGAGGAGTCGTTCAAAAACGCACATTAGAGCCGGGAAAGTGTGATTTTTTTTGTGGTAAATTTCGAAATTTGCCTCCAAACATCGCAAGGAATTCAACACCGCCATAAATCTGCTCAGCAATCTGTATAAAATTCTATTGTTGATTCAACTAAATTGGTTCTGGTTCTGTTTAAAAACTGGTGAACAATAGCGATTCAGAAAACTCAAGGTGACAAACGTTGGCCGAAAGTGAACAATTTCCTTGTGGAGTTTTTCGTCTCTTTTGCTGGGCTAGGAGGCGAAAAGGAAATTACTCCAAATTAGATTTTTTTTTGGTTTCCTTGTTTTGCTCCTGAATTTAGTAGTTTATTTATTATGTGTTTAATGTGTAAAACTAAAGCACGACTCGAAATCAAGTTCAGATGTTACACATTTATCCGGTTTATCCTGTTCGATAACTGAGAAGAAGGTTGATTTTGCTCAAATGTTTCGGTATTTTTTTTTTTATTTTGCTGTTTGGATCTTTTCTGGTCATTTTCTTTTTTGATGGAATCGAAAGCTCCGTTTTTTTGTCTAGATGGTTAGTTTTTGTTCTTCATTAGCCAGACTGTTTGAAAAGTGATTAGCCAAACGATTTTCTTCGTGTTATTTTTTCTCGCTAATTGTGATCCATTAAGATTTGCGTGGTTTAGATTTTTCTTCCATTTGAAATAAATACATTCCAGCTTCGGCACCACCCTATCACGGGATTGAATCCAGCGAAGCGGGTGTTCCGAAACTTGCTTATTTTGGAATTTGTTGTTTGCTCTTTGTGTTAAATTTTGTGATCAGATTTTCTTTTTCGTTATAACTTGAAATGGTATTTTAAATGTTAAATCTTTTTTTCTGCATTAAATGTGTAAGTATGTGAATTGTATGGCTGTGAACCCACCAAGGACGGACACATCGCTAGGTCTTCTTGCAGTTGTCCATTGACGGACAGGCTTTTGTAGGATCTTTTTTCTTTTTAAATCGGGAAAATAGCGATTGCTGAAAGTGAACGCAGCGAACTTGCCCCATTTGGCCACGCCCATTCGGCCGGAGGTCGCGCTATGGTTGTTTTTTTTTTTAAAGGAAAACTCTAATAGGGTCGATTATATTGTTTGCCATCGTTACCAGCATTATTTCCTTTATTTGTTTGGGAGCCATTCGACAACTTTGGGATGGGGAGGCTCTCATCATCGGAAATGGGTGGGTCAGATTGCGTACGATGTGCGCAACTACGCGGCCGAACTGCGCACTGCACTGGTTTGCACGTTGTGACAGTTCAGTTCAGTGTCCGCCCGTTGCCGGGTCACGGAGATTTTTTTTAATATTACAATTTTTATGGTTGTTAAATTTTTTGCATTTACTTACATATTAGAACGAATAAATGAGAATTCAATCAATTCAAATAATCAATATATCGAATAATCAAGGTAGAATAATGCATTGAAAAATTTATACAGATTTTTTTTGTGTTTTTTTTATTTTTTTTCTTCATTATAATATTTCAATCCATTTGAAAGATAGCATTCCAAACAATATTGCCCAATTTGAAGTTTTGTTTTTGAATTTAGTTAAACTTTGCCAATAGAACAAAAGGGATTAAAAATTTGGATAAACGTCGTCTCAATTGCACACGGCCAAACGGTTTATAACCAAGGCGTTGTTAATTTTTCATCCGCATTATTAAATTTAGAGTTGTTGTTGTTTCTGGTGGATTCCCATTTCATTTGTTTTATTTTTGTATCGTATATACATGATTCTCTGATATTTCTTGACGCTAATTTCTCCAATCTTTCTCTCTCCAATTTAAGGTTTTGCTCCACAATAATTTACTTTCTCCGTTGTCCGTTTGCCTGTTTGGCTCACAGACGTTGAGCCAATTGTTTTCCAATGGATTAATTTGGGCTCTGATAGAATTTCGAAATTTCGTTTTTTGATTTTGGGTATTTTCATGTTGATACTTATTTTTTCCATATTCACTTGTTTAAATTATCAAGCAGGTTCCATCCAATGGTGTTGATTTAAATTTGGTTCTATCTCATTGTATCTTCTGCTTGCATTATATGTAATCAGCTTTTTTGCTTTCAATTTTTAGTTCGTTTAATTACAAATCATAAGAAACCTATAAGAAAAAAAAATGTTTCTTCCACTTTTCCAACTTTCTGTGTTTTTGTGGATGTTTTCTTGGTTAGTTCTGCAATTTCCAATTAAGCTGTTTGAAATTGGGGTTATTTCTCGTTTTTATTTTGCAGAACTCTCAGCATTTAAATGCTGTACTTTTTTTTTGTTCTTCACTTTAAAGAGATCGTGTTCGCTTCTGCGCTGGTAGAAAGTTAGAAAAAAGTTTTCATTTATTTATTTGCTGTGGTGATGAGCATCATGAAATTTTCTTACTTCGTCGTTGGGATCCGTAAAGTGTCGATCCGTGAGTGGGATATTATTGTCTTTTCAACGACCGTAACCGTTTCCGGGGTTGGTTTTTGCATCTCTATCAATAGTGTAGAATTGGCGATTAGGGGGAAGTTAGCTTGTTATTATACAATGACTTTTTTTTGGAATTGCTTGATTTACTGTTAATACATGCACTGATTATATATGGTTTGTTTTTTTTTTACTTCGGCTATTTGTTATGTGAATTTGAATTCGTTTATCGATAATTAAGGATTATTATTATTTTCTATTACAATCTGTCAAAAATAAAGACAAAATAGTACCTCTGAGGAGTATATGAAAGTATCGAATGGTTGCATCATTATTCCCTGAGTTCGTTATTTGAAGTTTTTCTATTTCGGTGTGTGTATGTGACTAGTTCGGATTTGTTGAATCTGATGACGTGGCTGGCTTTTGGCCACGACGCCGTTCTATTGGTATCGATGATTGTATCCTGTATGGTTGTTGTTATTCCTGTTTTCTGTCTATGGTTGGTTGTTCTAGTTCTATTGTATAGTTGTTGGTATTGTAACTGGTATTCATATCCTGACAAACACATTTTTCTTTTGCAAAAGTATAAAATCAAAGAATCCGGAAATGGTACTTACTTATTCCTTACTTTGTCAACAGTTTTCGAACGAGTTATATTGCTGCCAAATGCGTTTTACTATCCAAAGATAACACCAAACGATGTCAAAAATGTTCAACCGATTCTCTAAGGTATTATTCGTATGTTTCTACTCCTTGTTCGCCGCTTTGCTCCCGTTTCCGAATAGTGCTTTTATTTTGGAATGCTTGTTGCACCAGATACGTTTGCGCCTATTTTTAGTGGTAATTGTTCTCATGTGATCACCGTGCAATAGGTTGGATTTGGTTTTTTCCTTAAATCCGAACTTTCCTAAACTCGGGTACTGTAAACTGTATTGCCATTGGTTGATTTTATCGAAACTTATATTTTAGATATCGAGTTCTCTCTTATTAATACCTTTAGAAACTAAGTTAAAAGCTTGGCCAAAATTTCGAGACCATATTCCCATTATGAAACTCGCACCAAGTCTTGGGTGAGATTGAGTTGTTTATAAAAATCGGTTGAGGTGGAACACCCTTTTTAACTTTTCAAATCAGGATGACACATTCAAACTGAATGCTACCATATCCGGGCTGCTTGGATGGAAGTTGCAAGGAATTTTTCCCTCTCCAATTCAGCTCCGAGGCTGTCAGGTTTGGAGAGTTTTGTGTTCCGGAATGTAATCACATCTGTAAATAATTGGCAACACTTTGTTAGTGCAAAAAAACTATTCTGATCAGTTTTAGGGAAACAAATATTTCAACCATTCTATTGTTCTGGTTAAAATAATTAAATCAATCCCAGCGAAGGCTTTCCGTTGGAGTTCATAATTGAGAAATGTACCCGATAAAGGCGGTAGCCCTTTCAAAAATGAATTTAATCTTGTATGATTCCTTCTGTAAATTATTTAGTGTCTGTCATTTTTTCTTGTGTACGTTGCGGGTGCTTCTTTTGTTATTTTTTAACCTTACTTCAGATTATGTCAATTGGGTTTTTTTTCCAGTTTCGAATAGTTTTTTTTTTTCAAGTTAAAACTATGTTTAAATTAATCCTCTCACACACAACGTTCAATAAAAGTTACGAAATCATATCGCGTGGGGTGTTGCGTTGTTATTTTTGCCTTTTTTTCACGCCCCGCCTTTAAGGCGGCCCTAATTGCACTCGAGTAAGGATGTGTAAGGTACATATGCAAATCATATGCATATCAGAATTTTGTTTGAATGCAACTTATTTAGGTGTTGTCTAAGCGATTCTACAACAAATGTTTAAAAATTTCGCAGTGCCTAAAAGAGAAATCACTACAATTTGGATGAGAAAAATCCTAGTTATTATATACAAGTTCTTGGGGGGCGAATAACAGCAAACCGAGCACACGCAAACGCTGCATCAGTGTTTTGAACTATTGCAAGGTAGATTTTTAAACCGAATCGATTCGAGTTGATATTTTGTCTCTTTGTAAGAGTTACTGTGCTAACGGTTTGAAACGCCTGAAGGTATGTATGTCGATAGCATAATGCATTCGTCGAAGCGTTTGCGCGCAAGCGTTTGATATATGTGCTAAGCGTTATTCGATGCGTGGCCCCGCTAGAACTGATGTTGGTTTTGGTTTTACCTAGGGTTGTACAAAAAATAAATAAGTTTAAAATAGCATCAAGTTGTTTGCCAATGGGGTAGAGAATAAAACTGCTCCGAGAATTTCTCGATGAAAACCTTTTTTTTTTGTTTAGCAGGGATAGGCTAGAATTTTGTTTGAAACTTACCTTTCTATTTTGCCGATTGGATTTCAGAAAAACACTCACACGCCAATTGATAGAAATTCATGGAGATAAAACTTATAATTAATTTGAATAAAAATATTATGAATAAGAAAAACAAAAGTATGTTTGAAATTTATTGGTAGAAATTGTTAAAACTTCGGTAATTTCCAGAAGTTGTCAAAGAGTTTTCACAGTCGTCTTGGATTTGTTCTAAACGTTGGAGGGTGTCCGGGAAAGAATCGGAAAACCGGGAATCGTTATCGAAGATGGTCCGGAATCGGGCGCACTCGTTTCGCGGAAGATCTCGATTTATTTGCCGGGCGAAACAGTCAAGTCCACCAAGTCATTCAGCGGCTTCGAAGAACCAGCAGCGAGAGCGTTTCGTGGGACAATGTGTTCGCCGCCTTCAAGTTCACGATCGTCTGCTGTCACGCCCCCACCATATTCGCACTTCAGATGTTAAAAGATTACGTTCAGCGACTACCAAACGTCGAATGTTGTCGAGTGGGATCGTAAGTTATGGACCGTGATGAAAATCGCGCAAAACCACAGAATTCCACAACTTCCGTCTTCGGTAGTCATGGGAGGCGCGGTTTTTTTTGGCAAAAAGCCTCACACACCGGAAGGCACTCCTATGACGGCCAAAGCGACGTGATGCAGTTGATTTATGTAGTTACGAGAAATAGTGACGAAGTTATGCTTCGAAATGCCAAAGTCACATCGTCCCCAAGAGATCTCAAGGATTCTAATCGCTTGGAATAGAAATCCACTGGATGAGGGACTTATCGTTTCCTTTATTCTTTTTTTTTCCTACTGTCTCATAATTCCCGGAATCCAAAGACTGTGGCCCAGCATTCTAGCAAGCGCTCCTTCGAGTGCCAGCGTTAGTATTCGTGATACAACTGTAAATCTGTCATTTGTCACATGGTTGGTTGGTTATTATTTTGATGTGAATAGGCTATTGTTTGTTTGTTTGCTTGCAATGCTATTGGTTAAAACACACTGATTATAAGAGTAAGTTGTATTTTGGTTTGAATAATTAAATATAATGTAACACTACCATTTATATTGTATCTGCTGTATGTTTGAGAGTTGCTTATGAACTAATGCCTTATCTATTTTCATTTATGCTGTATTATGTTTGTTCTGTGTATGTGTGAGTTCATGACAGTTTGCTGGAACACGAAGCGCTGGGCCACTGCTTTCACTGGAAGCAACCCTTAACGGGTACCAAGCAGGGAAATCCGCAGACTTCCGAGTCCGAAACTCCATGGAAAACTTCGACGAAAATCACCGAATTCAACGTCAAAATAAACATTTCAAACATACACATAATCAACGGAAGAATGCCTTTTTTTCATTCCAAAAGAAGTCTCGAGTCCGGTTGTTTCGTTTCTGTACTGTAGTCACCAAAAAGTCGGTAAATTTAGCATGTCAATCGCCCAAAAATGTTGATTGGTTGTTTCTTAGTTTAGTTGTTTGGTTAATTCTTTTTTTTCGTTTGATTAAATATATCACGCGCCTAAAAATATCCAAAAGTTTGTGAATGGTTTCGACGGATAGTCGACTAATTTTGTTACTTCCTTTCCGTGTAAGTGCGATACCAAAAGTTTGATTATCCTTAATTTTTACTACTCTCCTCAGCACCTGGTGATCGTAGCCTTCCGTTTGTCAAAAACCGTTCCAGAATGAAAAGTTGGCAACCCTGGTCACCCGTCATTAGTTTTGTTAATCAATTTCTCACGATCACAGCACTGCATTTGAACGACGCACGCTTCCGATGGTTCGTACAGGGTTATTCCCACAAAGCGGCATGACCTATACGAAACATCGAAATCGTTCGTTGCGGATATATGAAGGTTGATTTTCCGTAAAGCTACTAGGAACCACGCGTCGACGGGTGACAACGGCTAGATAACCCGATTCAATTCCACAACCGGTTCCAAAAACTGGCTAAGCTTTCACCGGCGAGAGAAGCTATATTTTTAATATCACAATTTCAGTTACATTGTCGTTAAAATTTTGAAGGCATGATATAACTACATACACTTGTCCGAAGGGTGTAGATTGAGTTGTGTTTCTCTCTTTTTTGTTAATTGTTTAAAACTATAAGTATCCATAGTAAACATAAAAAACGGAAGGTTTATTGTTAAAAAAAAATATCAACAAATAAACGGATTGTTTGTGCCAATTAGTTTTCGGAAATTATAAAAATTTTGATTTTAACTTTTCAAACGTTCAGATTTTATTATTTTTTGTACATTTTCCTTTAGTGTCAATTATAGATAATATTTATAATTTAGTTACAAAAAATAATTCATATTTTTCTTTGTTTTTCTTTGATTTAAATAAATGAATATACATGATTTTTTATCATATAAAATAATACCTCAATTCTTACCAATAACTTACTTATATCTTTTTACACGAAATGGTTAATTTAGTTACACAATTTGAGAACCGCATTCGAATTGATATATCGTTATTTTGAATACGCCTGAAATGTTTTTTTAATGTTTCTTATGATGTACCTATCCTTCCCGCAGAAACTTTAAACTGAATTACACAAGACTAGGGAACTCACCTTTAAAATGTATGCAAAATTCACGTTGCCTCGTTCAGACTGACGTGTGAATTTGTTAAAAACCATATGTATACCAAAGTTATTGGAATTGCTAATGCTACTGTAATGCTTCATCGAACATTCTAAAATGTACACTGTTTTGTACCTTACTCCTTTTGTTAAAAAAACCCCTCGAATCTCGTTTAACTCTAAATAGACTCACAATAAATAAGCAGGTTTCAGTGAACCAATGGTTTCAATCAACAATGGTTTCGCTCTCTCGCTCGTGTTTGTGTGTTTGAATACGCAAAACAAAGGTACTATTTAAGTAAACGCAATACTTTTAATTACAAAGAGACTAGTGAATACTTCTCCTAGTTGAAATTTACTTTGGTATAATTAGTTTTTTTTGGCGCCACCATTCTGTTTGCCCAATTTACGGTTTCGTATGCCGTCCGGAATGGTAGTTGCCGATCCTCCGGGAAGATCTTTTCCAGTGAAGGCCGAATCGGAGCTTGCTGTTGTTGATATTTTCCTTTTTTCAGTTTTATGGAATTTGCCTAAAAGTTTGTATGGTTGTACCAATTTCGAAAGATCATCTAGTCCCGCGCCTTGAATCGGAAAGTGCCATTCCGGAAAGCGACGTCCTGATTTCAAATATATAACAGAGAAAAATACATTTAAAAAAAACGAGCGCTTTAATTGATTTTTAAATTTAGATCTGGTCTGATTCTAGACTTCAAGATCAGATCTTATTCCAGAAATCTGAAGCTTATAAATGTGTATATTCTGAATAAGTTAGTTTCCCTAAAATACCGCCTTAATTGGAATGTTATTTTTTTGTTTTCCTTACTTTGGATTGCCATACCTTAATTTTTAATTTAATAGGTTCAAAAGGTTAGATAGAGGGTTTTATCGTTTCACAAACACGACTATCTACAATTTTGGTTTTTATTTTTCGATTGGTTCCTGTCGAAAGAGCAATTTTGATTCTCTAACAATGCTGTACGTTTTTCCGACTCAAATCGCGTTAGGTTGGAGGCGTCACGTGAACAAACGTTACCAAGCGGCGTCACATTTCTTTTCCATCCCGTTTTTCCTTTTTCTAAAGTTTCCGAACGAACCCACTCACTAAAACCGCAAATTTTTCCTATACAATTTAGAACCTATAATAGTGGTCAAAAGTCCGAAACATATTTTCTGCGTTACCAACCGTGCCGAAACGTATTGAAACGAAAACAAATTTTGCTACCTAAACAGTTGACAACTTTGCACCTAGCCGAAAAGTGGAGAATAACGTTTTTTTTTGTTCTTTTCTCATAGTCAAAAATTTTGCATTAATTCTGTACAATAAAAATAAACAATAATTTATTACATCTTATTCTCTCTTTGGGTAAAGCAATAAATAAAAATAATATTTACAAAAGTTTCAAAAACAAACAGTATGGCGCGCTTTGGGCTACGAAAGTTCAGCGTGTAACTTTACCTTCCAGTAACACTTGAGTTGTATTTCCTCCAGGCTTGGAGAGATCTGAGCCGGTCACGTACTTTGCCGAAATCTTTTAGCCTGATCTCTGCGGCTTAAGTTTGGTTATTGTTTGTCCCGCCAGCACTTGTCGCCGAAAAATATTCACAATGTTTTGTTATGTTTCCTTCAATTTTGGTTAGTGTCAAAGCAAGATACGAGAAAACAATCACATATTTAAAAATAATTTCCACCTCTAAGGTGTTTCGTAAAATTCACACGTTTAGGATGCACTTCGCAGCTCCCCATTCATTGACGAACGGGGATTGTGAAAATGCCTGCCGAAATATTTCCTCTTGATTTTTAAGCTTACTAATTACATTCGAAAATATGATCCCTTCCCCCCTCTCCTTGCAGTTTTGCTCTGTTCAAACATTTTCCGAACTCCCTCCGTCGACGACCGAAACGAACAATTTAGATTTCCTGGACTTGCAATACAGTTTACACGTCTTATTTTGTTTTTAAAAAAATTTAGTAGTGTTTACCTATTTTGTGTTTGGTGTTTTTTTCCATTCTTCCGCTTACTATTGGTTTGCTCTTCAGGTTGCTATCACATGTTTGCTAGGATCCGACTAACTCTTTTATTCCGTGTTGCTCTACTACACCTTAATCGCTCATTCTCTCTCTTTCGCACAACTGCTCGCGCACTTTAGTCGTTCCTGCCCTACCAGCTTCGAATGGATAATCCACTAAAAGTTACGATCCGTATTCCATCGGTAATACACAAATCTCGGCCTATCGCATTCACGCTCTCGCTCTTTCCTTGAGGTTGTTTTTGGTGGATGACAAACACTTGGGTTTAAATTTAGAGTCCTTTGTTTTTGTTTACTTATGTCCGTGCGTCTGTAATATTTTACTTTTTAAAATTGAGGTTTTTGTTTCAATGGTTTTTTTTTTTACTTTTCTCTCGACGATGTTTTGTTTTTTTTTTCTCGATGAAAGGTTACAATTTTGCATAGTGTAAATGAGTTTAGATGGAATTTTGCGGATCGATTCAATTTGGTTTTATCTTTTGTTGTTGGAAATGAAGGCCTAAACGCGAGTATATCGTCTATAAGTACTTTTTTTTGTATGTTTACTGAATTTTGCAGTTGCTTTCTTTCCGTGGACGCAAGCACACTACAGTTTATATAGGAACCACAAATGTTGTTTCTTGATTTCGCTTGTTTCTGTTTTAGTTAGGGTTTTGGTTTCTGGTTTAGTTGTCTCTTTTCTCTATCTCTCTTTCTCCTTTGTTGGATCTTTGCTTGGTTGTTGATTCGTTTTGTTTAAACAATATATTTTATACTTTGTGTTACTTTCCTCTAAAATTAAATTTCTTTTGCTTTGCTTTAAATTTGTTTAGATAACAATTTTGTATAATTTGTTTTAATGTTATAATGAATAAAGTAACTTTTTATCTTTTAAATTTATTATTTACTCTTTTTCCTTAGTATTTTGGTTTTACTTTTTTTTTTATTGATTCGGTGTTTGCAGGTTTCGGTGTCTTCAGGTAGCTGCGGTACTGTCGAAGTCCGCAGGGACCCGGATTGTGTTCGTACGGTGTCTTTACTGTGGTTACTGCGCTATTATTGGCGACAGTAATCGTAGTAGCAGAGTTGGCCCGTCAGCCGATCTACTCCAGCTGCTCCAAAAAGTTTGGAGACTTGAAGTATTCCGGCACCGGGTCGTCCAGCCGAGAGATGATTTTGTAGATCGATTTCTTCCACGATTGCTCCGTGTCCTTGCCGCTCTGAATCGCGCGGAAGAACTCTCGCAGCGTCTGTTCAACAACGTATCGGAAGTTTTGGGGCACCTGTAGAGGGAAAGCCGAACGATGGCAGAAGGGGGGAATTGATAAGTGACAAGCCAATTGTTTTTTTTGGAGGATGGTTTTTTGAATCTTTTTTCTAGTTTCGACTTTTTTAAATCTGGTGTCCTAGAATCCTTCCACGCTACTTACCTCGATATGATTATTCCGATTGTAGTGTAGGTTGAGAACACGGTAGATTTCGCTGTCATTTCCGACATGGATGTCGTCCACGTTCTTCATTCCTTCACTGACGGCTTGCCGGGCGTACTTCTCCATCTGGATGTAGTAGAATTCCCTGGAAACGGTACGAAAATCTTTAATCTAGTGTCACAAAACGCTTTGTAAAGGATTAAATTCAAATAATAGAACCATTTCCTAAATGTGGTTCTTATGGTTAAAAGTCTTTTATTAAGTTTTAAATTCCTATAAATGAAACATCAAGGTGAAATCTCTTTGTCATTTTTACAGAAATATTTTTAAAAAAATCAATTAGGTTCTCAAGTGTCAAAAACATTATAATTTTTGAGCATCGTAAAAGATGCTTCTACGATCGTAAAATCTTCTCGATCTATAATGTACGCACTGCAACATGATGTAACTTTGTTCCTCAATTTTGTAGTAATTTCGGCTATTTTTTGGTCTAGGGATTCAATCAAACAACTTAGTTTTTGAAATGCCCGACGTTTCGATCATGTTTGGTGGTCTTTCTCAAGGGAATTGGACCACCAAAAAATGGTCGAAACGTCAGGCATTTCAAAAACTAAGTTGTTTGATTGAATCCCTAGACCGAAAAACAGCCAAAATTACTACAAAACATCAAAAACGGTGTAAAATAGAAATGAATTGTTTCTCAATTTTCACCATTGTTAAATTTTTGAATTTTCAATATAATCAATTTTAAACCGCGTTTCTACTTCAACTTTTTGACTTGGGACGAACAGAGCACCATTGATCGGGGCACGATGAGCATTTTCTGCCGTAGAATCTAGCAGCGAATTCAACTCGTTGAAGTGAACTGACTAGTTTGAATCTGACGATTTAGCAAATTGGTGAGGTGTCCGAGAGGTTATCAGAAGACTCGAGTTCGATCCCTGGTCGAGGCGATTTTTTTTTCATCTACCATTCATGATAGAATATTTTGATTGTTGCATTATACGGCTAGTAGCATCATCCGACAAAGCACCAGAAACATAATGTATGTGTGAATTATATGTACTCTACAAACAGACTTACATTATTTTGTTATTGCTTTGTTTGATGGATCTACGACTCACCGTTTAGTGCAAAATGCATCGATCATCACTGGTAAACAAAAAAAAAGCCGTCTCGACCAGGAATCGAACTCGAGTCCTCTGATTATCTCTCCGACACCTTACCAATAGGCCAACACGTCTGGTGAAATAATTCAAGTAGTAGCTCTTAATTCAGATGACTTCATAGAGTTGAATTCGCTGCTAGTTTCGGTGGCAGAAAACGCTCATCGGGTCCCGTTTAATAGTGCTCATTATGCCCCAACAGTGACTGATTTTCAGCTTTCGGCAAAAAAAATTAAAATTTATTTTTAAACGTTTTTATCTTCATTTCAAGTTTCAGCCATTTAAGAAATAGGCTTTTTAAGTGTCTGAATACGAAACAATGTTGTAACTCACATATTAAAGCAATTTTCTATAATTCAATAAGTGTCCTTCAAGGTGGCCGTTATGCCCTTATCTCCTCTATAAAAAAAAACTTCCAAATCGTCTTGAGACCAAGGTTGCCGAAAAAAAATCTGTGTTTTTGACAAAAAAAATTCTCGAATTCTGTGATTTGAACCTAAAATTCTGTGACGGTTTTCTGGGACACTTTTTTATGAAGTTCATAGGAAAATCATGTCAAACATCAACAAAATGGAAATTCCCTACAGTTTTAACTGAAAAATATCAATTTACATTACCTTGTTTTCATATTTTCATAAATTATACTCAGAAATAAAAAGTCGAAAATGACAAAAAAAATTATAATTTTGGAAATCTATACAAAATTTAGAAACTCTGTGAATTCTTTGAAAATTTAAAAACAAATCTGTGATCTGTGACACAGATTCTGTGACGAAATTTT
This sequence comes from Uranotaenia lowii, assembly GCF_029784155.1. Taxonomy (NCBI): domain Eukaryota; kingdom Metazoa; phylum Arthropoda; class Insecta; order Diptera; family Culicidae; genus Uranotaenia; species Uranotaenia lowii. Next base: position 170,345,666 of record NC_073691.1, read on the forward strand.
GCTCAAAATTCTGTGATAATACAGATTTTTCTGTGATTTCGGCAACCTTGCTTGAGACACAGAGAATAATTTGGTCAACGATTGTCCGAGGCAACAAAAAAAAAAGATCAACTAATCTCATTCAACGATGTAAATCCGAACGGAAAATCTTGGGAAACAAGTTAAACAAAAATTAGAAGAACCAGGATAATCGTTATCCTCCAAGAGAAATCTTTACCCGTTTCCCAGTAAACCCATGCGAATGTTGAACTGTGTGTGAGAAATCGGCGGGAAAAAATCACCCTTCCTGGTGCCGATATTTACATTGGTTCTCTAGCTTTTTGTCGTTGTTTCCTTCGGTTGTTGTTGTTGTCGAGTTGTATAGAAAAGCCAAAGAGGACGGCAAGAAATCATAAGTTACTTATGCTCTGCCGGTTGCTTGAAATTGTACGAGGGGATATCCTGGCAATTGATGGGAAAAAAGTACCGTCTTAGAAAACGAGTCGAACGTCTTGGAAAGGTGCCTATGCAGTTGCAGCTTGCGTCTTAAAGATTTTCCCCTCTCAAAAGATTTCTTCCGACTACCTGGGGTTTGATTGTTCCCGTTTTTTTTGGCAAAATCGAAGAAACTTAATCCAAGATTTGCGCCTTTTCTCTGCTTTCTTGCAGCTGTCCCTAGAGAGGCGCTCGCCGGGAATAAACGATTGGAAAAAGAAACCGTTATGCTCGATGCAACGTTGATTTGCCATTTTGGTTCAACGTAATTAGCACTAGTCGCGAAGATTATTCTAACCAGCCTTAGTAATAATGGCAATTAAACTGTTATGACGATGCAGCTCAGCCACAAATATCCGCGGGTTAGTGGATGTGTGATTGTGGTCCTTGAGTGAAAACTTGGAACTAGTAGTGGCACTTGAATCGCGCCTGCATCTATGCAACCGCGACAACAGCACAGGACGGTCTGACGCTTTCCTGTCACACCGTCAAGTGCACAAACTAGGTAGGCTTACGGTCCCGATGCGGCATCTTCCAACACCTCTGGCATCCGACATCGTTGACATACAGAGGGAGAGAGACAGCGTAGGCGTTGACACCGAAACGACACTGGCGGAGCCTACTTGAAGGCGCTCAAGTGTGAAACGAGTGCACTCACGTGATCCCGCAGGGTGGCTGCTTGGCTCCAGCGGCCGGAACTTCACAGCGGAAATGGCCACTTTACAGTTGTGGAGCCCCAACACGAGCCCTCTTCTTGGAAGGAGCTAGTCGATAGACACTCGTGCCGGTGTTAGATGTAATAGTTTAGGTTTCGGGCTTATTTCTGAGACGATGCCGCTCAAGCAACTGCAACTAGGAAAGTGCAAGTGCGAAGTTGAGGAAACATAGCAATCATGGTCTAATCAGTAGGTAATTGCTCGCACAATTACACCCATTTGACGTGATTTTTCAAAGCATAAACAAAAGGTTGTACCGTACCGGCATTCCACAAAATAGAGCCATAGAGCTGAGAGCGTTTTGATTTAAACCAGACGTGAACTCCACGCCTCGGCAAGAACGTCACATCCAACTGTCTGTGTTGCAACTCGGGATAACATGCATCCTTTTTGCGACAGGATGCATTTTTTTTCAACATGGGGAGAAAATGTTTGTACTTCTGTTTTCCTCGTGTGCTCCATCATTTGCCGGTTCTGCATCTTCCTATCAGCAGCGTCTCTGGTTTTTTCCCAAGCTTGAGCCGTGGAAGGTATGGGGTCTTTGCTGTCATGCTTTGTTTTCCGCTATTCATTACACATTATGTGAGATAATGTCGTTCTATCGCCTTCAGCCGCCTTCCGAGCCGATCAACCAACGGAAACGGGCGAATATTTCGCGGAACCATCTGACTGACTCAAAATCACGGGCTGAAAGTTTTCCTCCAGGCCAGTGGATTCTTGCTCCGTAAGTGACACTTGCCACCTCCATTATCCTCATCATTCACCCGGCACATTGTCGGAGAAATTAAAAATTCATCAGCTACGACACACGGGTAGTACGCTAGTAGTGCATCGCTAAAACCATTCTGGGTAAGCTGAGCAGCATCACCCGGAGTACAATAGTAGTTACCACGGCAATGGAGATTTTTGTCAGCCCATCTAGGGGGATGAGTGTTTGCTAGCAAACGCCAATTATGAATGTGGACATTTTGCTTTTGAGCGACGACATCATCATCATCGTTTAGTTTGCATTTCTCGTCAAGCTCCACACTGTTTGCTGAAGGACTTAGTTGGAGCATAATCAAGAGTCTATGTTTACAGATGGCTGGCTCCAACGGAATCTCGGAGCATCTTAAACGACACTAGTTGGGATCATTAGTGCCGAGAAGCGCCCAACGGTCAAATTCAACCGACCGGATCAGGCTGGCACGCGGTTCCCACCGGAAGAAAATTCGAAACAATAAAAAACTGCCTAATAACTCACCAACGGTCGTTTTCCAAAGAAACTTTTCTTTCCAAAGTCTAACGACTTTTCCCTTAAAATTAAAAAAAAAAAAACGTTCGCATATCGCACCGGAGCGAACGAATATTGCACCCTAATTTTCAAACCATATCAAGCAGTTCAAAATTTAAAGACCCTCATGCCTTTTGTGAAGCAGCAACGTTCAACGTTTGGTTTTTTTTTACCCCAGGTTTAAATGTCGCTTCTTATTCTGAACAGCCGGCCGTACGGTTACAGCTGAGCGCGCGCGCGTTCCTTGCTCTGGAAATCTTACCTGGTACAATCTTGAAGCGGCGTCAGTTGCCCATAACCCACCACAAACCATACGCAGTTGTCGTCGTATGATTGAAGGGAATTGTGGGAAATTTCTTGACAGCCGGTAGCGTCTCACAAGAAAGTCACAGGAAACGAAGTCAGAAGCTGAACCCAAACGGCACCGGGCGTCTTCTGGCGCGTACCGGTTGCCTAAATGTCACTTAAGCTATGCGCCCTTTGCTGTGGCGCTGTTGTGGAAAACAAATTGAATTATATGAATGCAAGCACTCCTTCAAGAAGTTCCGTTGATTAAAATGCCACAAAGGTTTGAGAGACATTCAAACTATGCTAGATTTTTTTTTGGGTTGACAGTCTAAATTAAGGGTTCGAATCGATTTTTCGTCTTCCATTTAGATCCACTGTTGAATTCCAATTTTGAGATCAGTTAACCATTCAGAACTTGCATTCTAAATTTGTTCTTAAGACTCGCATTTTGAATCTGTATTCTGATTCAGAACCTAATGATTGAATAAGAATTCTTAACTATGAACCCGAATTATGATTCTAAATTATGTATTCAAAGTGCGAATTTGTCATTTTGTTGTAAACTATGATACTTTCTTTAATCGGTTATTTGAATTTTGACATTCACTGATTCAACCAACCAAAAGTCACACAATTACTTAAATGAAGACTTTGAAAGTTGGATATTGGCTGACAAAGAGACACAACTCCCCAATTCCCTTGAGTGAATTATATTGACTCATTTATGAACTTGAAAGTAGCAAAAGTGATTTAGATGTACGCTGTAGGTGACTTATTTTTCCCAATTCCCATGAGTGAACTATATGTACTCATTGAAAAACTTGAAAGTTGCAAAAGTGATTCATATGTACGCTCAAAATTCAAAAAGGGCTCAAAAGTGCCCAGAAGAACTCTAAACGAGATTTTCTTAGTCACAAAAAGTGCATTGAGCAACTGGCCGGGAACTTCCTGGCGGGGTGGCTGTCTAGTTGGCCGAGTGCGACTGCAGATATGCTACGGAATTATATCACCACTTCGAGTCATCTTCGCGTGGCCTTGCGATATCATGTTCGATTGTCACCACGAAGGCCGGGGTTTGATCCCCAAACCGGGCAAGTTTTTTTTTTTTCAATAAGTAATATGATTGCTTGCAGTTTTTTTTTTTTCAGACGAACACAAACAAACACAAGGTCTCAATGAAACTTGATGTTTCCTCGAAGAGATTCCTTTTTCTTAACTCTAAGCGTGCATTTTTTGAGGATATGATGATGGCTAGCATCTTACAAATGCTAAAACCCACATAAAGTGTACTACGTATGCCTTGATCGGGATTCAATCTCATACCCGCTGGCTTAGAAGACTTGAAGGCTATCCTCTACGCCACGGGCTGCGGCATGAAATGTAGGAAAGAAGGAATTGAGAAGTACTAAATGGAACAAATCTCGTCAAACCACATCATTGAGATAATAGATAATCAAGAGAAGGTGATTTCATATAAGCTGGCCTAGGATGAAATTGAGTTAGAGAGAGAATTTTTTGCTCATTTTAGGATTTTTGGAAGCCGATTTAAAGGCCGCTGCACAGTGGGGCAGAACAGGCTTTGTGCTGAACAAAGCCTCGTAGCTTCTTTATATCAGATCATAGAGGTTTAATGCCTTGGGATGAAATGTTCACCATAATGAAAGCTATCTTATCAATATGTTGGTGATTTTTATGCTCAATGTTTTAATGCATTTTTGAAAGGTGCAAAAATGATAATAAACGTCAGTAGAATGATGATAAGTTCACCTTATCTTGATTCCGATAACTTAAAAACGAAAAAAATCCATCAGGTGGTTCCAAACAATTTTTTACTTTAATTTTAGAGTAAATAAGCACGTTTAAGTTTACGTCTTAATTTATACAAAAAACATAAAATTCCATAATTTTAAGAATAAATGTTAAAAATTTCTTCCAAACTCAACCCAAACAAAAAAAATTGAAATGATTTGAAGATTTTAAGGTAATATTTGAAAGTTCGGAATAAATTTAGGTTTTGTATAAAATATTTTAATTTAATAAAAAAAAACTTCTCGTAATACCTATAAATGCTTTCGGAAACAGTAAAACAAAAAAAAGCTTTGTAATGAAATTTTTTTTCTCAGTATGTTAGGATTGGAAACAAGAAAAAGTTAATGATAGTTTCGATTTTTTTTAAGCATTTCAGTGTATTAGCTTTTATATAATTGGTCTGAATCGAAGCAATCGAAAGATTCCTTTGATTCAGTTGAATCATTCAACCAAGTAGGCTCATACCACAACAGAGTGAATAGGGGAGATGAGGGCATAATGGGCACCTTAAGGAAAATGCTTATTTAACCATAGAGAACAGCTGTAATATGTGAATTACATCATTGTTTCGTGTTCCGACACTCAAATAGTCTATTGTCTAATTGGATGAAACTTGAAAAGGTAGATAAAAACGTTTAAAAATGCATTTTTAAAAAATTTGCCGAAAACTGAAAACCAGTCACTGTAGAGGCATAATGAGAAACCCCCCGAGGCAGTATGAGCACCATTAATGAAGGCATAATGAGCATTTTCTGCCGGGAATCTAGCAGCGAATTCGACTCGATGAAGTCAATTGAGTAATAGAGCTACAGCTCAACTTGTATCGTCTGACGATTTGGCCTATTGGTTAGATGTCGGAGAGATAATCAGTAGGCTCGAGTTCGATTCCTGGTGGAGGTGATTTTTTTTTTCTTCATTTATCATTTATGATCATGATTGCACTAAACGGTGAGGCGTAGATTCATCAAACAAAGCAAAAACAAAATAATCTAGGTCTGTTTGTAGAATTCAAAGAATTAACACATGTTCATACATTATGTTTCTGGTGTTTTGTTTGACGGATGATGCTTTGATGCTATTAGCCGTGTAATGTAACAATAAAAATAATCAATCATGAATGGTATGTGCAAAAAAAAATCCTCTCGAACAGGAATCGAACTCGAGTCTACGGATTACCTCTCCGACATCTAACCAATAGGCCAAATCGTCAGACGATACAAGTTAAGCTGTAGCTCTATTATTCAATTGACTTCATCGAGTTGAATTCGCTGCTAGATTCTCCGGCAGAAAATGCTCAATATGCCTTCATTGAAAGTGCTCTGTTCGCCTCTAGTGAACAAATTAAAGTAAAAACGCGTTTTACAATTGATTAAAGTGAAAAATCAAAAATTTTATGATGCTGAAAATTTAGAAACAATGTGTACATCATGTTGCAGTGCGTACATTTCAGATCAACATGATTTAAAGGTCATAAAAGCTTATTTGGTGGTGCTCAAAAATTATAATATTTTCGTCACTTGAGAACCTAGCTGGTTATTATTTAATATTTCTGTAAATATGAAAAGGATATTTCTTTTTTGGTGAAAAATTAATACTATAGGTAGTACGAAACAAGTCCTCATGAAAATTTGTTTAAGAAAATACGTACTTATGTAGAAAAATGGACTTCTCATTATGCCTCGGGTGCTCGTTATGCCCTCATCTCCCCTATAATTGGTGTTTAAATTTAAAAATCATTGAAATTTCATTTTTGCAACGATCTTTCATTAGCCGTTACTCAGTGTCAAATATAAATTAGGCTACAAAAACAGAAGAAATGTAGCCATTTTCTGGCTCCTGTAAATGGGCTTTTCCAATGCCTTTCGCTCATGATTTAAGTTTATATACGTTAATTCTAGCTATCGAATTTATTTTTATTAGAAAGAAAATTTAAAATCGACCCTAGAGTAGTTATTGCATGAGCGTTATTGAATTTTTCCTTGAATCTTCCATAGAACTAGATGAAGAAACTACGTTCACTGAGCATTTTAAGAAGTTAAGCTCGATTTCTGAAAAATGTACAAGTCCAAAATTAAAAAAAAAACTCGATTACTACTGATGAATATAAAGCTGTAAATAAACCCTGTTTACAATTAAATGCATGTTATTTCATGCCCTGGAATAGTTTAGAAAAAAAAGCCACGAAAACATTACTTCAACAATTATATCCTATATCTACGCATAAAATGGAATCGGTTATGAAAGAAAATTAAATTTTTAAGTAATTAAAGTTAAAAAAAATTAAAGTATAATTTGACTGCTATTTGTTTCTATCAAAAAGATCACACACTGATCAGTAGCCTTCCACTCCAAGAACGAGTAACCGAGAAAAATTATTTGAGTTTCAGATAAACACCCAAAACATACCTCAATAAAGTTGAATAACTTCTTCATTAGTTCAAACTTCTTCTTCATTTTAATATGTAACTCGATGTGGAATTTTGCTGAAAAAGTATACTTCAACATGTTTGAAATTGGTTAAAATCTGTGTATGACTTTCTATTTTAACTATATCTCAGACAATGTATTTTGTGAATTTAAAATCATTATTTTTTATGAAAATTGTAGAAATTTCCAACAATTTTAAATGTATTTGGATAACGTCATCAATGAATTGTACTTTACAGAGCGATAAAGGAATCTTCTATTTGTTTCTCATTTTAACGAAATTTTCATCCCAACTTTTCCTACTTATTAAGTTGTTCAAAATATCAAATTTTTCAAAATTTTTGATAGATTTTAGATGCGCTACCAATCTGGTTTCCTAAAAATATAAATTTCGATTTTTTTTTATCTAAAAAATGAGTTTTGTCCGAGCTTTACAGGTTTTGGCCAACAGTGCGCTGGAAGCTGAATAGAAGGTTATTTAGACTTGTTTTGGAACTTGAAAGTTTCAACAAGTACTTAAATTTTTAGCTGCAGATCAATTATGAAGCTGAGTAAGCATTTTCTTAACTGTTTATAGAACTTTTGGTTGCTTGGGAGTGAATTGAATTTCTGACTTTTTGTTAAAACAAATTACCGATTTTATATCAGTTGTAGTTAACATTTTTGCCTAAACTGCATTTCTCTTAAAAGTTCAGATTTATTTTGGAAAACTCTTCAATGCTGAAATTCAATGGTTTTTCAACGTTTTCCGTTCGGTTCACCTCGAAGTCGGAGTTGAATGTCAAACCAGTGATTGACCTTGAAATCTAAATTGAAATCCGTCACCCCATCAAATTCGTTCTTCATTATACTGGATAGACGCGGAGCTCATTGAAAAATCAATTTCTAGCTCCATCCGCCTACAGTGAGTACTGTTTTTTCTCTTTAAATTTTGAGATTATTACTTTAAAGGGAATTCGATGTAGTACTGATCCGTTATGACTGGTCACTTGTCTCTGAAACAGGGGAAATCCCGCAGCTTTCGGTTTGGAAGGAATCCCAATTTCAAGCGAAAATACTCGAAAGGGGTAAATTTAGCTCTGTTGGACCAGGAAGGAAAAATTTTGGAAAGCAATAAGAGCGACTCGTTCTGTTGGTCTCTTATTCTTTGTTCCAAAACAATTGAATGATGCGGCAGTAATCGATTTTTGAATTGTTGAACTAATAGTAAAAACTTTAGATTTCTCGGACTGATATTCTTGGAAGACGTTCAGCTTTGGATAGTTTTTGGGGTTCCTAATTTGGATTTTGGACTGCAATTCTGCCATATTGACTACTCCATTTAAAAAAAAAACTTTCCCCCTCAAAAGTACAGTAAATAAAAATCAAAATTCATCAGGCACATGTTCCAAAAACAAAAATCTGAAAACAAGTGCATCGACCGCGCCAAGGAGCAAGCCCATAAACGGTCCAGAACTAAATCCGAGAAAACTAACTAGCACCGGAGCCAGAAAGAAAACGGCAATAATCCGATAACCACAAACCGGCAGTCGGGCACAGGATTCAGCTTTGGAGGCACAGGCTTAAATCTTGGGAAAGTATGGCATAGAAATTCGCTTCCTTTTGAAGATTTACGGCGTCCAAGACCATCGTCCACTGTGGATCATGGAGCCGGAGGCTTAGAAACAACCGATCCGGGGTAAGGTGCAGCGTAATAGTGTTAAGCCGTTCGTTGGTGCACCAGCTGTATTTTTCTTTCTTTTATTTTTTTTATTTTTGCAGATTTCTTGGTTGAACTTTGAGCTTTTTTTTCCTAATTCCAGTCGTAATGGGGAGCAGGAGGTGACCACGTGCAAAGTGAGAGACACCGAAAATAGACAGACGAGTGCCCTTCCGAGTTCGATGGTTTATATTTTTTACCGAGTCTGTTAGGGAGCCGATCAAGTGACACAAGGGTCCAGCTAGGATTCTATCCCGTGCACATGCACGTACAATGGGCATTAAATTGCAATTGCACTTTATCGCACAGAAGGGACTCCAACATTTTGCGCTACATACTTCAGACCGGTGACAAAAACGCGGCCGAGTAACGCGGCCTGGATCCCGGGGTCCGCTATCTCCGGGTTCGGTGCATAGATGTCTGAGCCTATGTACGGTCACAAATCGTTACCCACTTCAAAACGACGCCTCGGCTTATGTGATCGAAAACCAGGGAAAAAAACAAATACGCCCCAAACTCGACCGAAACTCCGAATTAATCGTTCCCGGATACGGCGCGGGATATTGCTGTTTGCAGAAGTGAAGTGAGGCGAACGTTGTGGCGAAATCGTGACGCATCAGGCAGAGGAATGAGTAAGGCATGATTGAAGCGAGTGTCCAAAAACTGCCTTCCCGCGTATCTAGATCCCATTCCTCGGGCCGCCACCCAGACGTTGGGAGAGACAACGGGAACCATAAAATGCATTTGCGTGTGCATCGTGCGGCCATCGCGAGTGCAATCCCCATTCTTCTGCGCCTGAATACAGGCAAAAAAAAAGAATCCAAAACCGAGATGCGCTCCCTCGCCGTATTTGCAAACGGTGTGACAAAGCAGACATAATAACAAATGCTATTAATTCTAACCGAATATGGATGCAATTTATTTCCGATTTTTTTGTGGACCGAATTGCGCCTATCCGCGCACAGTGTCCTGTGGCCTATCCAATTCAATCCCTGGTCCTTGTTTCCCTAGGATGCCGTCCACGTCACGAGGGGTGGAAGAGTTTTGGAATTTTTGCATTTTTGTGCACGTTTTTCTGCCCGCTTCGAGAGCTCTCGTGATAAACCTTCTTTGGTGAAATGTCCACACGGCCCATCAAAAAGGATTTGTGCCTCGCGGTGCCTGGTCCATAACACTGACGGAAGCAACGGCAGGAAAAAAAACATGCGGCCATGGTGACCTGGCTAGGCTGGACTCCAATTTTTTCCTCCCGGATGATTGTCCACTCGGCGATTTTCCCCAAAAACACATACACGCTCACAGATCCAGACGCGGGCTGCGGACATGATGAATGTGGAATTTTCGCGTGTTTGCATTCGTGTTTCAATAGCCGGGGCTCTTTTTTGCCTTCGAGTAGCCTCGATGTGTCGCTTCGAGTGCATCCCGATTCCAAAAGTGCATGTGCATGTGCAAGTTAACTAACATGGAAACGTGTCCGAAACGCGACGTCCGTCGAGATGAAAATAAACTGCAATACGTTGCCCCAAACCACCTACGCTGCCCGGTAAGCTTTTTGTTCCTGAGCCCCGGAATAGGTTCGAAAAAGTGCTTCGGACTTTGCATATTAGATTTTCATCCCAGCTCGCACCCACTCCACACCAACTAACGGAGTGCGAATTTACCCCACCAGCCAGAACTTCGATCGTCTCATAATTTATCTCTGTTAATTTCGTAGTCAAACTGTCCTATCTCTATTGCCATTCGAAAGTTCTTACAAAAAGGAAAAAAAATGCCAAAAAACCGCATCCTCAAACAAGGGCTTCGTTTGATCGCTACAGAGAATTTAACGAAAAAAAACCCTCTTTCAAGACAATGAATGGAGCGGATGTCACCGACATCGACGCCTCTCAATAGGACGACCGGCAATGGAAGCATAACCCCTAAGTAAATTTGCTCTCGATCAATTACTTGAGGGACTGCCCGCTGCTGGTTACGGATCCATCTCCGTGGTCAAACCCCAAACAGAATCATTAGGCGACCGTCGTCCATACGCTTTTGGGATGCAACTTTCTAGGGAACTCCATATATGTTTACATATTCTTTATGATTCACTAGTAGAAATCTAGTTGGTGGGCAAATGTCAATCTTGACTTTGGGGTCAAATCGTGGCAAATTAATTGGCTGCTGCCAAATTTGCTTAAACTGCTGGTTTTGATGAACATTGGGATCGGAACCTGGGGTTTGGTTCCTCGATGTTCGAAGCAATTGGGATACGGAAAGATGTTGAAAAATTAGCCAACTGAAGCAATTAGTCAATAGTACAAATGTTCGCCGAAAGATGACGCCACCGGTGAATAAAAGGTTACTATTTCCCACGGTAATTCAATGTCAAGATGTTACTTTTCGCAATGTTCTGGATCAAACTTGCACGTTGGATCACCCTAATGCCAGAATGCTTTTTGTTTAAACTCAAAATTAAGTTTGACAAAGGTTCAAAACATAGTTCGATTCTATGAACTTGAAGTTAAGTTCTCTTTTTCCTCCTTGCGATGGTTCAAAACGGAGTTCGAACTGCTTGCTCAAAACTGTTCGCTTTTTGTTTCCTTCGAGCAAAGCTGAGTTCGACCTTATGAACTGAAAATTGAACTCTCTTTGTTGGACTGGAAACATTTAGCGAGTTCACTTCGAACCGAAACAGCAACCAATGAACACGTTGCAAAATTTTGTCGTTTTAGAAAACTAATCGGAAGACTATGAAGGAACGTTATAATGGAATGTCCGCCGTTGTCAGCGTACAAATGAGTCCGTCATTGTCATCATATGGTGAGCGACTTGGAATGTCCGGAATCTTTCGGATGGAGGCAGTGCAGTGGGAGTAACATCCGGAAGTTTCCTTTGTAGTTTTGACCGGGAGTGTTTAAACTTTCCACCACTCTGTAATTGCAATGCAATGTACCGGAACAGCAACATCCGGTTGCAAAAATTTTTAAACATCCTTTAATTCCCAGAAAATAAACAGCTCTTGAATAAAAAGGATACATCTGAGTTCGGCTGCAGAACTTAGTTTGAGTATGCCAATCAGAACTTTGTTTTGCGATTGCCCAGTCGATCTCAAAGTTGAGGGCTGCCACTCAAGTGCTGTTTTGAACCAAAACACCTTAATTTTGAGTTTAAAAAAGAACCGTGCGGGCACGAAGAGATTTTTCCAAAGGGTCGAGCCCAAGTCATCCTTTTTTCCAGCCAAACATCATCGGAGCAAGTAAGATTTATCGGAGTCCACGAGGCCTCAGTCGGAGGCCCAAACGGCAATAGTCAGAGGCCTGAATGGCCAGAGTTAGGAGTCCAAAAGGGACCATAGTTTGTGTCGGAAAGTATTTAATTGTAATAAGTTTTAGTTAGGTAAAAATACAGTCCACTAAGTTTATTGTTAATGTTGAAAGACTGTGTGCGGTAATTCATCGAAGGAAGATGATATCGATCCATGCCATCAGGGGCGATCCTGAACATGATCCGGCTCGAAGGACCAAAAAATGTTCCGAATCGTTCCAAGTAAATCTTCAAAACTTCGAGTGGACTGTATTTGACTCTTGGAACGACCGGAGAACACTTCTGATGGGACCGCGCAAACTGGGTAGCAGAAATTAGCTCCATGAGTAGATAGATGCCTACGAAGCGTTTAATACGGGGATTGCTTCAAAAATGCATTTTTTTGTCTGGTTTCCAACAATGGGTAATACTTAGAACATTATAACCAAACCTTCCGGACTGAACTTCAAATGCACTCGA
>NC_073691.1:171659116-171684116 GCF_029784155.1 Uranotaenia lowii
AATTTCACAGATTTTAAACCAGATTTGTCAATGTTACAGTTTACATTTTTGATTCTAGAATTTTTCTACAAATTTCATAAATTTTATTAATTTAATTCAGATACCTATGGTATGGGCTTTCTAAGGCTGAACCATGAAAATCTTGGTAATGTGGAGCTAATTTTGAAGTAAAATTACTCAATTCAATCAATTTAATTTAATCAATGTTTGGCTTGATTTGCCCATGATATTTCTGAAAATAGCATTACAAAAGACAACAAAATTCTCATTTTCCGAGATGCAAGAAATCTCAAAATTGATTTTTACTTATTCGGAGTTGTTGGGTCAAAATATTAATTTTATTTGTCAACACTAGATTTTGAAATAACTTTAAAAACTAGGTTAAAAAATAAGTTATTTAATTTGCGTACTCTTTGACAAAACTGTAAAATACAAATACTTATTTACTCAATGATCAACTTTCTCAGAGACCGCGAGTAATTTTGAATTCTGAGAAAAAAGTTATGTAAGGTATCATTTTGTTGTTTTTTTTTTCAATCCTGCAAAAAAAGGAATTTTGAATTTTTTTTTTTTTATAGAAAAATTAAACTAAATTGAATCTTCGATATCTTTCAAACCGTAAGTCAAATCATTTCGCAGTTTTCAACTAACTTCGGGATGAAAAAGCCATAAAGACGCTTAAAATCCCTCGAGAAAAAAACTAAGTCGTTGAATGAATTTGAATTTTAATATCCAATATTCAATGACCTTATTCAGTCATGTCAGAAGAAGTTTAATCTAATTTTTTTGAATTTATTTAAATCCGGATCAACAATCTGGATTATTATGGGACGGATGCAATTCGAATTTTCGTTATTTGGTTTTCTTTTGCATTTTTTTGGTTAGTTGTGACTGCTTTTTTATGATAATAACAAAAACAGAAAAAAAATTGAAACTTGCTTTGCGGGCCGCACAAACATGTCTCGAGGGCCGCATACGGCCCGCGGCCCGCGGGTTGCTCACCCCTGATCTATACCATTTATTTGGCAAGTACATCGATGTAACGCATACAGTTAAAAAACGCTACAATTTTCACCGAAATTAGCGATCAATTTAAAAAAAATAAAGACCTTTGATCTCCAATCCGAAAACAGAATGTAATTTTCAACACAATTATTATCAACTATTCCTAACTTAAAAAAAGTTGGAAACTATTTAAGAGGAATAAATGACGTAGATGACGCAGACTGCTGTATTTGTAGCATAATTTCCACACATAGCTCCTGGCTCTTATCCTGTTCTAAAAAGTGCAGAAATGAGTTTTGATCTTTGGACCTTTATCAGCCCAAAAAATACAAAATTATCTAAAAAGGGTCAAAAGAAATCCTGAGAATTCATATTTTAGAGGAATGCTAAGCAATACGCCAAATTATGGAAAAATGTCAACTTAATAAGAAGATCACAGATCAAAACTAAATTTTACCTTAGAACTGGTAACTCCTTTATAGAGAATCAACATGAAGTATGTTCGACTTTTAGCAAATATTTTACTAGTACATTTCGGGAAATCTCTCACAAACAAAATTTTGTAGACTAAAGTTGCCAAAATTTTTTTTAGAACGTATCCGGGCAATTTTATATAAACACCCGGCAAAACCCTGACAAAATCTGGGCAAATTTTATTGAAATCCAGAAATTACTCAACAAAAACTAAGAAAAAAAAAAGAAATAACTTTTTTTTTCATCACTCCTCATCGACAGATTTTAAAGCTTATTATAGACTCCCAAAAAATAATCTTTCATAATTATTTTTATAAAACTTGCTAAAAATATTTCGTTTTTCAGGTATAAATAAGGCTGGAACAAATTTCAATTTCTTCTGTTGTCACCCCCCTCTTCGAAATTTCCGAAAACCCGAAGGGGGGGAAAAATAAAGTTTGAAGTATTTTATGTAAATTTCGAAAAAAAATTCAAATATCCGAAAGTTTACAAACCCAAAAAACTAATTTTGGAAGATGGGAAGTATTTCACCTTTTTTATTCATGATTTCAATGATTTTTCGATAAAAAATTGCATGATCTATTGATTTTGTGCAATGGTATTGTATGCAATTTGGTTCCATACAAGATTTCGTGCAATTTATTCCAATTTATTTGTTTTTTGCATTATTTTTTGTTCCCCCCCCCCCCCCCCTTTCGGTGTTCATAATCCGAGTGACAAAAGAAGGATTTGAAATTTGTTCCGACCTAAATCAAATTTTTCATCACAATTTGTTTTTTTTTTGTTTTTCAAAAATGTGAAAATCCGGGCATTATTGTATTGAATATTTCGTCACAGGTTCTAAAACATTATTGTGTATATTTTGCAAAAATTCTCTCGGAATGTTTCAACAAGATTTAAGAGGCAGAAGTCTACCTAGATTGTCTCAAAACAACTAGAGTTATTTAAGTCTGGAGACACATTCGATGTCAATAACTATCGTCGTATTTCAACTTTCAACATAAAGCATCTTCAGTAAGATTTTCGAAAAACTGATAATAACCAGAACGAACATTTTTTTTTAAACGAAAACAACGTTTTCTACAACCTTCAATACGGTTTTCCATCTGAATCGAGTATAATTACTGCCAAATGCGAGCTGCTGGATTCTGCAATTGAAAAAATTGATGCCAAAAAAAAATCGTGGGAGGATTATTTCTCGACCTTGAAAAGTCCTTCGACACTCTTACTTAACCATGAAATATTTTTTATTGAGCTCTCGAGAAAACTTGGAAGTTGGTGTCCCACAAGGCAGCAATACCCTTACTGATTTTACTGTACATCAATGATCACAGTAAATTACCGTTGCGTGGTATACCTCGCCTATTTGCTGATGATACACGATACAGCATTATTATATACCGAAAACTGTCCTAAAGTTGTTGCAACCAATATAAATAGAGGAGGATTTAAAAGATTTTCATAAATATTTTTCAGCCAACCTCCTAGCCCTAAATTTTACTGAAACAAGGTACGTGGTTTTTCACTCTCCCAGGAAAAAAAAATTTATGTGACCTCAAACTATCCAACATTATTGTAGAGAAAGTTACTAACTTCAAGTATCTAGGATTAATTCTAGACGAAACTCTTTTTTGGTTTGACCACACCAACCAACTAAAAAGATGATCCCTGAGCGGAGTTTTATGGAGCGTGAAAGCGTTTGTTAAATTTTATTTTGCTTTTTTACACTCCCGTTCAGGCAGAGCTTCATTGTCTCTTGTTTTTCGCTTTCAAACTCTTCAAAACCATTGTTTGAAAACCATATTCAATCTTCCTTAATTATACCCAACCAATTAAATCTATTCTAATCGATCTCACAATAAACTAACTTTTCCATGCTTTGTGATCTACAAACTATAACCTACGTTTTTGATAATCTACACACAATGCGGGTTTACGATACCACAACACTCGCCAATATCATCATTTAATGCGCAGCACAAGTTTAACTAGTTTTGGCCAACGTCGAATTTCCTTCATTGGTCCAACAAAACTCAATAGCATTCCCGAAGATGTTATAAATAGTAGAAATATATTTGGAGTCACACTTATGCAATACTTTAAACATAAGTTCAAAGTTCAAAGATAACCTAAACTAAGGTTGCCAGAGTGTCTGGTTTTATCCGGATTTGCCCGAATATTTGATACAAAATTTTAGAACAGTCCGGCCCGGCCTGGTTGCCCGGATTTCATTGAAAAATGCCCGGATTTTGTCCGGATTTTTTCACTTTATTTGGTAAATAAAAAAAAATTAAATTGTCTTGTTAATTTTTTTATTTTGGCTCCAAAACAAAAATTTTTGAGCAGATTTTGCAAAAAGAATGATTTTTTTCAATTCTTTTATTTTGATTTTTGTTGAACAAGTTCTGGGTTTTGACAAAATTTACCCGGATATTGCCCGGATTTTTGGTCTCGATTTAGAAATGAAATGCCCGGATTTTGCCAGGTTTTTTTTTTATAGAAAATTGCCCGGATTGTCCGGCCCGGATACGTGCTGAAAAAAATCTGACAACCTTAACCTAAACCGATGATCGACCAACCTCCTGTTTCACCTTAGCTATAAAATTAATTTAAATTTTGTCGTTTTAGTCTTATCCTTAGTTTCTTTCAAATTTTCAAATTTTCAAATTTAGTTTTTTCATTAGATCAATAATGGATTGCTTAAGAGGAAAATTCTTCCACTGAGATTCATTTGAAACAAATATTATTTGATTTCTTCATTATAATCTCTCGCATTTAAGTATAATTTTTAAAGTTCTCAACATAATTAGAATTGAATAAGAAATTAGAAATTAGTTGAGTTCCACAATTGATGAAAATTCAATTAATTAAATCAAATCATCTTGTTATTTCAAAGCTTGCTTGTGTTCTAAGTTTGATATTTATAGCAATAGTGTTGGAATTTTGATTAAAGTCCATGACAATTCCTTGCTTTGTGTCAAATTTCATATTCATTATGTATGGAACCCACATTTAAAAAAAATGGTAAAAATCAAACTGACCAATACATCTTCTCGCTATCTCCAAACTTGCATGTATTTCAAGCTTCATTATCACATGAAAGTTGTTTGGGTTTAGTCCCTTTCCAACTAATTTTGTATGAGACCTCCTCTTTCATTTTAAAATTGTGAAGAGTCATCCCGTCTTATAATAAATCATCTTGTTGTGTCAAAACACACTTGTGAACCAATGTTTTCAACTTTTCGATTATTATCACTAATTGTGTTTTTATTTTCTCTTCTTATCAAACAGGTATGATCGTCTGCATGCTACAACTGAAATATTTGCCTTTCAAACGAACAACGACTGTCTGCAATGGAATACGGTAACGGTAAGATTTGTACTCTACCGCAGTCAGTAAATAAATTAGGTACTTACTACATACCTACCTTAAACGATTTATCTTCCGCACAAAGCTCGAAAAATTGTTCGTGCCAGATCTAGTGCCTCGAGTAGGGAAATAAGCAAAGCACTCTTACCCAGCCAAATTCACGATAAATCTAGTATTTGACTGACGACCGTTGCAAACTTTCGTGTTTCATTCAGCAACACTCTCGATGAAGCGGCAGATAAACTGCACGAAATTGCCGGTGCCTAATAATGGCTGTACTTTAGAGCGTACATTCTTCCCGCTTACCGATGACGCTTCCGTTTAAAATGAATAAAAGGTAGATGAACTGAGGATTTATTAATTTTTTCATCCTTCATGTACAACTTAAAAAAGTTTTTATTTAAATAGGTACTATAAATAATAAATTTCTAGCAAGTATTGAACAGTTTCAAAGGTTTTACCTTAAATAATTTAGTAATGGTAACCATTGCACAAAAACCTTTAGTTCAATCGTCCAGCAAGTGTGCAGCTACCTTATCCCACGTAAGCTAGGGTAAATGTTATCAATGCAATCAACCATATTTTTTGCTGCTGCTTTGATTGATTCGCAAACATGATGCATGTTGTTGTTGCTTTTGTTTTTGTTAGTGTTTGTTGTTTATTATTGTTGCTGTTGTTGCTGTTGTTACTGTTTACTGCTCGAGTGTTGTAGTTTTGTGATGATGCTGTGGGGCTTGGGGCTTATTGCTGCGGAAATAACATTTCCCGAGTGGGGAATACTTTTTGCACCGGGCTCAGCCACAGCTTACGCCATTCCTCCTTAATACTTGCGGTTATGGGGCTGGTTCGAGTTATTCTAATATTGTCTGCTGCTCGACACATTCCCGGAAGCTGTGCTGCAGTCTGTCGAAATATTGTGGAGGCATCATTTTTCCTTAAACGGATAGTCAGGAAATGTTTAATGAGCAAGTGAGAAATGATGCATCGTATTCTCATTAGAAAAAGTTTCTTACAAGTAACAATTCATTGCTTTGATTATCGAGTTTGAATTGTCATCGTTGCGTTAAAATTGCGTTCTCCGCGATTTGGACCGTAATTGAGGATCACAATTTGGGAATGCGTTTTCTGGCCTTCAGAAGCGTTTTTTCACGTTTCTGGTCGTAATTTGGGATCACAACTTAAAAATGCGTTTGCTGGCTTTCAGAAGCGCTTTTCCGCGATTTGATCCGCAATTTGGGATCACAACTTAAAAGTGCGTTTTCTGGTCTTCAGAAGCGCTTTTCCGCGATTTGATCCGTAATTTGGGATCACAACTTGAAAATGGGTTTTCTGCCCTTTAGAAGCGTTTTTTCACGATTTGGACCGTAATTTGAGATAACAACTTAAAAATGCGTTTTTCGCCCTTTAGAAGTATTTTTGTCACGATTTGGACCTTAAATTTGAACCACAACTTTAAATTGCGTTTTCTGGCCTTAAGAAGCGCTTTTCCGCGATTTGGACCATAATTTGGGATCACAACTTGGAAATGCTTTTTCTGCCCTTTAGAAGTGTTTTTACACGTTTTGGACGGTAATTTGGGATCGCAACTTAAATATGCGTTTTCTGACCTTAAGAAGCATTTTTGGATTTGGACCGTAATTTGGGATCACAACTTTAATATGCTCCTCATTCCAATTTGTGGCCGTTTCGTGGCAACTAAAATTGGCCGTCGTTTCTATTTGTGGCTACTAAAGTTCTTCCTTTCCAATTTGTGGCCGTTTTGTGGCTACTAAACTTGGCCGTCGTTATGAAAACATGTGTTTTTTTTCAATACGAAAACGGAGTATATTTTTATATTCCTTGTAGGGGAGAGCCCACTGCGACCAGTAGTTGATCTATTGTGGTAACTACCCCGCGTTATTGTATGCTATCGGACTCACCTGCACTATTGATTGAAGTAACAGTTGATTGCTGATTGAGCATTTTGTCTCAATCAGGTATGATATCAAAGATATATGGATTTATGTGCAACCATATGTCTTGTGCGCTTACTAGTTTAGCCCCAAGTATACGCTCTTTTCGATTGATGAGGGCGCAGCAGTTGCTTAGAAGGTGCTCTGCAGTTTCTTTTTTGAACCTGCAGAAACTACAGTCTTTGTTTTGAATAACATTTATCCTTTTGAGATGCTGTTTTGTTGGACAATGTCCGGTCAAGAGACCTGTGTAAGTACTTAACTCGTGCTTACTTAAGTTCATGTTTTTGGAGAGTCGTGCGCTAGGTTCAATGAATCTTTTTGCCTGAGTTGCTCCTTTCGCTGTTTTCCAGTTGGAAACAATAGTGGTGCTTTCCCAGTTCTTAAGCTTCATAGTCAAGGCACTCTCCGATACTCCGCAGAAAGGTTCAGGTTCAATCAACAGTCCCTGAGATCCTTTCCTAGCTAGTTGGTCTGCTTCTTCGTTCCCTAGGACACCGCAGTAGCCTGGTACCTAGAATAAAACTACTCTGTTCCTTATGGCCAGGTTTTTTAGTGCAACAATAACACTCCCATACTAGTTTGGAGTAATATGTAAACGTACTTAGTGCTCGAAGAGCGGCCTGGCTATCAGAGAAAATGCAGATACTTGTGTACCTGTATACTCTTTTCAAACAGGCTAAAGTGCATTCTCGAATTGCTTGAACTTCTGCTTCGCATACTGTTGGCCAGTTTCCCATAGGAATTGAGATCCTGAGTCTAGATCGGAACACCCCTGCCCGAGTACTATTATCCATTTTTGACCCCTCAGTAAAGAATTTAATCGATCCGGGAGGAACCGCAGGCCCACCTTACTCCCACACGTCCCTATCGTTGATAGTTACATCATATGGTATGTCTAGGTTGAAAACGGGTTCCATCCAGTCATCATTTTTTACAATTAATGAGTTTATTTTAAATTTACTCAGGATTTTTAGATGTCCTGTAAGATCTCCCTCATAGAGAGTTTTGATTTTTGAGAGTCTCAAGGCACTCAACAAATTGATGTAGTGGCAGAAACTTCGCTAGTTTCTTCGGGGCCGTTGCTTGCACAGTTTTGGTCCACCATACTAAGGAGGCATAGGAGATTTTGGGTCGTATTATAGCTGTGAATATCCAACGGATAATTTTCGGCTGTAGCCTCTTTTTTTCCCTACTCCTTTGAAGCAGACTCATAGAGCTGTTATAGCCTTGCCTATTACAAGCTCTATCTGCGGATTCCATGAAAGCTTCGAATCTAGTATAATACCTAGATATTTAACCTGTGATTAGAAGTTTAGCACTTCCCCGTCTAATGTTAGAGGTTTTAATGCAGTTTTTCGTCTCAAAGTGAATGCTAAATATCACAGTAGTTGTGCAGGGTTTATGTTCAGTCCCTCTTCCCTGCACCAGAAAAGTGCGTAGTTAAGTGCATATTGCATTCCATTAGACAACACATATCTACTCATGTTTCCCCGAACTATAATAACTACGTCGTCAGCAAAGCCAATAACTTCGAATCCCATAGATACAAGTTTGTTTAGGAGGTCATACACGATCAGTGACCACAACAACGGTGATAGAACCCCACCTTGGGGACATCCCTTAGTTGGAGTGGCACTGATCGTAAGTCCTCTCAAGCTTGCATGAACGGTTCTATCTATCAGCATGGTACTAGTCCAGTCAACGGTTGCCGTATGGCACCCTCGTCTTTTTTTTATAGCTGATTCGATTGAGTTATGAGATGCGTTGTCGAATGCCCCTTCAATGTCTAGAAAAAAAAGCAAGTGCTATTTCTTTTGCCTTCATAGTCTTTTCTAGTTTTTTGTGTTAAGGTATGTAAAGCCTTAACTGTTAACGTACCTTTTTTGTAAGCGAACTGAAAATTGTTCTGCTTACATTAGCTCAGATACTGAGATTGAATGTGCTTGTAAAGTATCTTCTCCATTATTTTCAAAATAATAGATGTCAGACTGATAGGTCAGAATGCTTTATCTTTTTTTCCTGGTTTCGGGATGAAGATAACACGCACCTTTTTGCACTGGGTGGGAATATGACAGAGGGTCATACTGGCGACAAACATCTCTACCAAGGCAGGTGTTGCCATTAGTTTTGCATGCTGTATATGGATTGGCATAATTCCATCTTCACCGGCAGCTTTAAATGGATGCCCTGTTAACCATTGACGGTGTGAAGATAGTGCGCGAATTGCAGAGAGCTTCTTCGCGTCTGACATTTCGACTGGGTCTTCCAGCCGGAATGTCTATTATCTCTACCTCTTCGATGCATCCTTGAAAATGCCTACTTGGTAGTGATTGAAGTGTTTCTTCTGGGTCTGTAGTAAACTTCCCATTGTTTTTCTTCAATTGACCCAGTCTATTTGAGTGTTCTTCTTCTTTCTTCTTTTTTTTTCTTAACTTTTCTAGTTGTCTATTCCACCAAGGAACTCTTCTGTTTGAAATACGATCCTTCTCAGTGGACAGCTTGCTTCGAAAGCGTATCTGATTTTATTTGTAAAACTGTTTGAAGCTTCCTCTAATTGCTTTGTTGTGCGTATTTTCTCATCCAACAAAGGTTTGCAAGCTTCAATTGTGTGTTTGTAGAGATCCCTGTTGGTGTTCCTAGGGTCTCTATAAACGTCCCTGATTATTTCTCTGCCCACTATGTCGAATGTAATATGTCTGTGATCAAACAGTGATTCTTCATCCGACATCTCCCATTTACTTATTTTCCCTAGAAGCACTGGTGTACTTAGAGTTGAATCGAGGACTTCTTGTCTGTTCGCCGTTGTGAACGTAGGTTTGTTTCCCTCGTTACATATTTCAATATGGTTTGTGAAAGAAACTCTAATAAGGACTTACCTCTATTGTTGATGTCTGTACTTCTCCACAGCGTGTGATGTGTGTTAGCATCGCAGCAGACGAGAAACTGCTGGTTTTGTGCCCGGCATTTTCTTACAAATTCTACTCTATCATCGGTGCTATCTCCTGGGAAATATGCTGAGGCTACACTCACCGTGTGCTTACCTCTTGGTGTCGGTATTTACATTCGTATAGCCGTGATGTCTCCGTCGATAAATTCTGTAAAGGGAGTAAATTTAATTATTTTTTCAACTAGTAAAGCAGCCCTTGGGTGAGCGCTTCTATCGTCGTAAAGAATCTTACCATTTGGCATGTACAGCCCTTGTTCCTTAGCCTTGTTGACCCAAGGTTCCTGGATAAAGGCAAGGTCCAGGTTTTCGGAGACGAATCTTCTGAGTAGTGTACTCGAGGCATGATGAAGATTCGCCTGAACACATTTTACGGTGCTCATTTTTGTGTTTTTTTGCCCATGGTGGTGGGGCAAATCACCGGGGTTTTGCCATTTGCACAAGTTTGCTTGTTTCGTTTGTTTGTTTGCTCCATGTGCTGAGGCTTCTTGAACCAGTCTTAGTAGTTCTGAATTTTGTGTCAGTAGGTTTGTTGATGGTTACTTTACCTTTAGAACTACTCATTCCACTCGGGCCTGGTTTGAGTGGATCTTGTTCCAAACATGGGCCAATGTTCAACAACCTAGTTCCTTCCGGTGAGCAATCTGCACTGAATTTACTGAGGATTTTCTCATTTTTTTCGTTTGTCCCTGAGTCTTGTCCCTGGTCCATAGGTTGGCCCTGGTCCTTCGACTCGGAGCATATCAATTCATTGATAATATTGAGAAGAAACGCAAAGCAAAGTTTTCAATTGTTTTTAAAAAGCGGGACACAAAAATTGTCAATAAACTGTTAAAATTGATATGCATATAGAGTTATGGGCTTACGTTAAAAGTGTCAGCCATGTTTATTAAATGAATAAAAATATAATACAACTAGGTTCCGAACTAATCCAATGGCCAATATATACGTTACTAGGCAAACATGTTGTTTTTCGATTATCTGTATATACCATCATCATTGATCAGTTTCCTTTGAAATAAACAAGGAAGAAACTGTGAATATTGTATAACAAGCAGTTTTTGCCAAAATTTGAAGGCGTGTCTTATACACTATTAAATAAGGTACCGTAAACTGGGGGGACTTCGATCAGCGGGGTAACTTTCATCAACATGAAATTTTTGCAGATAAACATCATTAAATAAGTATAAAGTTAAAATATCTGAAAACTGGTTACTACGTTTGAAAGCCTATAAATTGAGTTACAAATAAGCTAAATTTGGTTTTTATTAGGAGTTTTTTTTATATTATTCAGAAAGAAATTTTAAAATTTTATAATATCTGTTTTTTGAAGGCTCACAACAAGGTTTCTGGGCAACAAGTTGAGAAAGTGGAGTGCTTCCAGTATCTTGGTAGCCAGATTACGCCTGATGGTGGTACCAGAAAAGACATCGAAACACGGATCAGAAAGGCCCGATTTGCGTTTGCGAGTCTCCGAAACATCTGGCGGTCACGCCAGATCTCTCTACGAACAAAAATCCGAATCTTCAACTCAAACGTCAAATCCGTATTGCTGTACGGGTGCGAAACTTGGTGCACATATGCGGTGACGACGCGAAAACTGCAAGTATTTGTAAACCGCTGCCTGCGGAATATCATCCGCGCTTGGTGGCCTGGCAACTGGATCTCGAATGAGGAACTACATCGCCGGTGTCATCAAAAGGCGCTAGAAATCGAGATTCGGGAACGTAAGTGGAGATGGATTGGGCACACGCTGCGAAGAGATGAAAACGAGATTTGCAGAGAGGCGCTAGATTGGAATCCAGAAGGTCATCGAAGAAGAGGCAGACCCAGAAATTCGTGGCGGCGAAGCCTAGCCGCTGAAATCCGAACTGTCGACGAGAATCTTGACTGGGACCAGGTGAAGACGCTGGCTCCGGATCGTCAACAGTGGAGGTCTTTTACCACGGCCCTATGCACCGGAGGATCGGCGCGGGATCATTAAGTAAGTAAGTAAGTCACAAACAAAAATCTTTCTTTATAAAATTTAAGCATTTAGGAGCAAATGGGTTGTTTAATGTGAAAGTTCAACTTCTTTCTTGGTTTAGTTTTAGTTTAAGCGTAATTTTTATGGTCAGTTGATGATAATTTATGTCTATTGAAAATAAACGATCATTTTTCACGAAAAAGCCCGTATAGAAAAAATGGCTAAAACCCTCTCAAATGGTTAAGTATGAAGAAAAAAAGAACAAGGGAAAAGTGCGAGAATTTAGGGAATTGCATGAAGGTAAAATTTCATTTGTTTTGGGGGCCAAAAAATATTGAGAAATGTTTATAATTTTTTCCCCTAAATGTATGCAGTATGAGTATCTGTATTTGTTTTTGAAAGAAAACGTTAAAACATTCATTTGAGTCCAAACAAAAAAAATACTGTTATCGATGTTTTGAGTCTTCTGTTCTGAATGTCATCAAAACAATAAATTTGAAGATGTTGCGATACGTTAAAACCATAGTGATCAAAATTAGCCCGAAACTCGAAATCTGTTATTGTAACAAACATTTAATTATAACCATATTAACGTTTGAATTTACTGCAATCAATGATAATGTTTAATACTCCTCACCTCAGTAAGTGTTTCAAAGCTTTTAGGTATTGCGAAAAAGCAACCCTTCCCAAAATATTCAAAAATAAATGAAAAAAGTGATAAAAGTTCCCCCAGTTTACGGTTCCTATGTGTTCAAATGGGCCTTTCTACTTCCATAAATGCACGACAGACATTGAAAACATTTATGATCGAGGTCAGAAGAAAGCTATGTTGGATTATTCGATAGGACAGGAATCGAACCCAAAGTCCTTTGATTCGATACTACTGCTATGATGCAGCTGAAGCCATGACCCGCAGCAATGCGTTCAAACGCAACAGTGCACTGTTTGCTTGACGGCAGCCGGCCCAGAACAGTTTGCAGTTCCTATATTCCTTTAAACCAATATATAGAAGTTATAGGTAAATAGACATTCCATCCATCAAACGACGACGCTCGTGAACGTGTGCCGATCGATCGGAATCATCGGAATAGTCGCACGCCAAAAACGCACAAAGCCACAAAAAGGTGCCGCCGCTCACAGACAGTTTGTATGCTAATCAGCCGATACGGTCCTAATCGATTTCTGCCACCTGCTTTGATAGCGAGTGATTCGAAAAACAAATCCGAACCGAACCGAACCCTGTTTCGTGAACCCGAACCCTACCGGTCGCCGTCGCCAATTGTGATAAATCACGCTGCTTGCTCACGAATGGTGTTGTAGGACTCTTCAACAGTTTTTGAACACACATGGATGTGCGATTAAATACACGAAGCTCTCCCACTCGGAGAATGGTGCTGGCTGATGTGGTTTGGTTTGCTAGTGGGTTCGGTGAATTTGTCTGTACCCCCCGCGGATGGACTGACACCTTGAACCCAGGAAACTGGCCTTCGGTTCCGTTTTTCGCTTTCGGTTGAGTGACATCGGAAATTTATAAATGTGACGACGAAATTGTCACTGCTTGATGGGCACCGTCGTCGTACGGAACATGAAGTACGATAATGGACACGTAATGTCTATAAAAAAAAATGGCTTGTCCGCTACGGTTCAAAAAGAGTTAGTAGATAGGCTACCCCTACAAGAGGTAATTGCACTGTTTGCAGTCAGATTTGATACATTCCATAATGACAATTCAACGGTGTGTCCTTTTAAACGATTTTATCAACTCATGTCGTTGGTATGCTTACCACAAATGTGGCAATGCGGAAAATTTCGAATGAGCTGCAGATGTTATTAAACTTGTTTACAAATTATTGTTTCGTGACTCCTGAGGGTCGTGTCGGTACTTTTGATAATTTTCTAAGTTCTAAGGGGTACCATATTACAATAGACTGAGTATTAAAAAAATTATCTGTGAGTTTTTTTTTTGGTGCCGAGCTCTGAAATAACGTGTTCATGAGTAAATCTTAACTTTTAGGTTTGTATGGGAAAACTTGAAATTCTGTGCAAAACGACGAAATAAACTGCTTTCTACTGTGTCATTTAAGATTTTACCATTGCACTATGCACTATCTTGAACTAATATTATAGAATTAAGCAGGGTGGATTTGATTTAAATCAAATTGATTTAAATCATGATTGAAATCACGATTTAAATCACTTGATTTTTATCAGTGATTTAAATCAAAGTGCCTCATTGAATAAAATACCTTAAATTTAGTAATATGGAATGATTTTTTCACGTTTTTAACCTTCGAAGGCTTATTTATCCTCTCGGGAATTTAGAAATGATTTTTTTCTTGCTCCTTTCGCAATTTTTGATTGACGAGGATGCCAAATGCTTGTTCACTTAGAACTTGTTGTGGGTTTTGAATAAAATCCGCTCAATTCTGCTTAAAGCAATTTTTGTTCATTTCTTTCAGGTTAATTTTCTTTTTTTTTTTGTTATAAAATCATCTGATTTTTCATGTTTTTGCTTAAATTTCGACGCTCTATTTTGTTAAAAGTTATGAATCAGAATTTATTCTATTTGTTTGATCTTATGTTTTCTTTGAAACAAGAGAAGAAGAAGGCTGATTGACTGCTAAATACCAACTCCTAGTCCGTCTTTAGAAAGTGTTTGGTGATTTTCGATAATAATTTCAATCAGTAAAGGATTTACTCATTTTTCACTGCAATTAATTCATCATGATTTCAGCCGTTTTAAAGCTAAGTTAAACAATTCCGCTCTATCACATGATGGAAGATTTTTCGGATGCTAAAATATTTCCCCTGAATGCAATTTATACGAAAAATTCTATTTTATTCAAAAACATCTGATTTAAATCAAAGAAATCCGATTTAAATCAAATAAATCCGATTTTTTTGATTTTTTTGAAAAAATCATTGATTTTTATCCACCCTGGAATTAAGGGTAAAATAGATTCGGGTGAAAGTGACATTTTTGATAAGTTTTGACATGTTCAATAATTTATAGCCAACAATATGTCAACAATATGTTTGGAAAACCTGAAATCTTCTATGAATAATCGAAATAGATCAAAAGTTAACTGAAAAGCAACATCAACAGGAGTTAAAGGATATTTATCAATGTCAAAATAGGCACAATATCCCAAAGCTTGAACTGTTCATTTGTTTTAGGAAGACAGCTAGAAAAAAGCAATATCTGAGTATGAAGAATGACTCTGTGTGCTTAAACTCCTCTATAAATAAATAAAACATTCTTCTTCTTCTTCCAGGTAACAATTTAGGTTTTTAAGCACTCCATGCCATGCCAATGCCCATGGCATTGCCAACTATAAACTCGAGCTATAATACTGCGTTTGATTATGTAAGAAAACAGAAACCACCAATACAACGGTTACCAGCACAAAAAGGCCAACTTTGCAGTATAGGTTCTGTTGAGCAAATAATGAAACCATGGCAACCCAAATAAACTTCAACGTTCTCTATAAATATCGCTTATAAAACCTGTTCATTATATAATTTTCTTTTTCGTATAATTCTGCTCTGAAATTGGGTATTAAATAATATTTTTTTAAACAAATGAATCACTTTTAATTCTAATTTGAAAAAATTATACCTTTCAAAAACTAATTTTTATTTGTCATTATTCTGTTATGAAATTGGAAGTTATTTCCTCATTCTGAATACGTGATACCTGCCATCAATTAACCTGAGTTTTTTAGTTTACTGCTAATATGCTTAAAAAAAATTCTATTTAAAAACCGGGCTGCTGTCAAATGCTCTTCCAAGCAATAAAAATCCGTTGAATTGTTAAAAACAATTATTTCCTACTTTTTAATCTGTTTGTAGTCGTTAAAAAAATCCATTTTATCTCAGCCATAAGGTTAACCAAACATATAAGAATCGTGAATATGATGAGGATAACTTTCTAAATTAAAAAAAAAACTATTGTTTACATGCGATAAGATCGAAATTAACTACAGTCGTTACTGAACCCTTAAAACGAATAAGCTTTCTGAATAGTATGGACTGTATTCGAAAAAATGCAATACTTTAATCTTTGAATAACTTTTGAACGGATGGATGAAAATAGATGAAATTTTCAGTGATTTTACCTTGCTATGTAATGTTTACATGTGGCGATCTGTTGAGTATTTTTGAGATAGCGTCTAGTTAATAAATTCATTGACCAAATGTTTGGGCATCATATGCGCCATCTATATTGCACACAGGCGCGGATCTAGAGATTGCTCTTAGGGGGGGTGATTTAGTAAATTTTCAAAAAATATGGCCAAAATTTTTCAGTGATTGGGCAAAATAAAAACTGTGACAGGAAAAATGTTGATGATAAAGATGAAGAGAATTCAGCAGCATGTAAATAATGTTGAAAACAATTAAAAAAAAAAGTTTGTTCAAAGAATTCTGTTTGTGGCTGGATAAGTCTTAGGTAAAACGCAGACAAATGTTTTTTCACTGGTATGATATTGAATTTAAGTTTATTTATCTAGTTGGGGATATGGAATGACCATGGAATGTTTATTTTTATCAGATTAGAAATCCATGAGCAATTTAACTTTGAAAATCGTACTTTATTTATTTTCAGTCAAAAATAAATCTGTTGGTATGATTTCAACTTACTCAAATGAGCATCTTTGGTTTTCTGGTTAAAACTACGTCTTATTAATATTGAATCTATTACAATATTCGGGTAAAAAAGTTATTTACACAAGTTTCAATTATATTTAATTGAAATATTTTCTCTTTTGAGATCCAATTTTAAACCGTATGCTGCTTCATTACTTTTCGAAACCCGTCAATGTATTTATTCAATAATTTTACATATTTTTCACTTGAAGTTCCATTAAAATATCAATTTAAAGACGTGAATCAAAAAACAATCTAAAACAAATAAACATTAAAAACACAAATAAGCACGTATCCAAACAAATAAAATATAGATTGCTAATCATTATATTTAATTTTATTAAAGAGGTTCGCTGAATAAATTCGTCTCTTTATATCTTATTGAATACTTACAGCGTTTTTTTTTGCTGGGAGTTTTTAAAAACAAGTCAATGGCTTAGTAACAAGATTTAACAATTGAACAGTTTTATTCACTCAATCAGTGAGGTTGACTACAAAGAGCGAATAGACTTTACAAAGATAACCTTGCTCAGTTTTGGAAAAAAAAACTAGTCAACTGAATGTTTCCAAATGCTTTGCACTTGCGTATCGTTTTTCTTTTTCAGCACTTTGACTTTTCAAATGCTCGTGTGTCTAGTTAAAATGTTAAGCTTTGTGATATCATCAATAAATGAGTAAGGTTCAGGATGAGCCTTTGGAACAGCACCTTTATCTGTTTCTTAGACTTATGACTATCAAACGACGTTTCTGGTACTGGCGCCTAAAACAACTCTGGATATCGGTTAATTGAAAAAACAATCTGCTGTCATGCTTACGGAAATGCTTTAAAGAGTGAGGTGCAAGCTTTATCTTTTTCGCACGCCCGAAGCCAACACGAAGTTATACACGCGCATACCGTTTATAGGTACTCAATTCAAGAATATTTTTAAGCAGCTATTGAATTCTTACGCACGCCTAAAAATGGTAATGTCAATGTTAGGATATATTGAAACATGGACAAATTATATTTCATCTAAATTGAGATAAAAAATTTGTGACCATTTTACAGACGATTTTTTCCTCCTGGGGGGGGGGGGTGATCACCCCCATCACCCCCCCCGTAGATCCGCGCATGATTGCACACTATGAACTAGTATTTTTCTCAATCAAAGCTATTTGTGTAGACGTTATTCATTTCCTTAAGCTTGATCTTCAAACTAGTTCTATTTGTCTTTTTTATCAAAGTTATAACAAGTTTAGGACAATCTCCTACTGCCAAAATACAATACAGTGAGCGAAATAAGAATAGCACCACTATGTGTTTTGCTTGTTAAAATATGAATGATTGAAAATTACGAAAATTTTCTTCCACGGTTTGTTCTAAATTGCTTAACGGATAAATCAAGCATAAGTTTACTTTTTCTGGACGTAGTAATTGGCGTTGAGGACCAAAAATGTGAAAAAAGGGTGGGAAATAAGAATAGCACCACTTGAGTTTTTCAACAAAAACAAGATTATTTTAAAAAATTTACTGTGTAAAAGTGAATAAATTATGCTTCTACGAATTATTTGAATAGATAACTGCATTTTAGGGAGTTTTCCAGAATTCCAAAGGTTTTCAAAGGTATTAAAAGGGGGTTTTAAGAGATGCTCCTTTAGCTTTAAGGAATTTGATATTTACGCTATAAAACTTTATCAAACTGCTTTATTTCTTCATTAACATGCATAAGTATGATGCAAAATGATGCAACATATATTTGAGGCTGAGTTTAAATCCAAAAAGCAGGTTGGAATTCAAAAATACTAATGTTTTTTAATAGTCAAACACTATTTCTCTAGTTTTAAGTCATAGATGGCAGCACTATCTTGCCATTTAACCAAATTCATGCTCATTTTCGAATATCAGGGATTTATTAAGGAGTGCTGGATGATTTTGGTCAAGAAATAAATACATGTACCTTGTGAAAGCTTTGGAAATTCTAAGATCACTAAATCCAAAAAAAAAAAACGAATTGCGTAAAGGTCACTAAAAGTGAATTTTTTGGACCGATTATCAGAATAAAGTTATACTTTGCGATGGAACTTGATAGACCAGACGGTTAGCATTATTCTTGGTATTATTTGCAATTGAATCGGAAGTTGAGATGAGCAGGAATTTCGGCAGCTGTAAATTTTTGTGCTGGTGGTTCTTTTGCAAATCCGGAAAAGCTTTCTGCAGCGTGAACTTCCACAAAACTGTGATGTGAAAATACCTCAAAAAGATGAATATGGGCCTAAACAAACCTGCAAAATCAATATTGAGACTAAATTTGGCTTTGACTGCAAGATAGTGCTGCCATCTACGACTTGAAACTGGAAATTAGTGTGGTTTACTTAACAAAATCAAAGTTTTTTATTTCCAACCTATTTTTTCTGATTCAAAGTCAATCCCGAATATTTGTTTCATCATTTCACGTCATTTTAATGAAAAAGGTAAGTAGTTTGGAAAAGAATTACAGCTCAAATATAAAATTCCTTAACTCTAGAGGAGCATCTCTTAAAACCCCCTTTAAATACCGTTGAAAACCTTTGGAATTCTGGAGAACTTCTTAAAGTGCAGTTATCTATGCAAATAATTCGTGGAATTATTATTATTCACTTTTACACAGTAAATTTTTAAAAATAATCTTGTTTTTGTTGAAAAACTCAAGTGGTGTTATTCTTATTTCGCACCCTTTTTTCACATTTTTGGTCCTCAACGCCAATTGCTACGTCCAAAAAAAGTAAACTTATGCTTGATTTATCCATTAAGCAATTCAGAACAAACTATGGGAGAAAATTTTCGTTATTTTCAACCATTCATATTTTTACAAGCAAAACACATAGTGGTGCTATTCTTATTTCGCTCACTGTATTATTGACTTTTTATCACTCTTCCATGGTTATCGCATAATGGTACGACTCCAGATCCAACAAAAACCTGGTATTTAACTTTGAAAAACCTTCGAAAGTGCTATGCAAGGAAAATGATAGATTTTGTAGGCATATTTTTGATCGTTAATTGTGCCACTTATCGATTTGCATCTTCAACAGATCGCATGGATTTCCTTTACGATTTTTTTTTCAAAATTTCACCCTTCTAACGTAAGATTGCCAGAATTTTCCAAATCCGGGCAATTTCATATAAAAATCTGGCAAAAACGGAACATTTGATCTCAAAATCGACGACCGAAAATCCGTGAAATAACTGGGCAAATTTTGTCAAAACCCAGAAATTTCTTAACAAAAATCAAGAAAAAAAACGATTAAAAGTTTTTTTTTTCATCAAAATTTATCGACAGATTTGAAATTATATTTTAGGCTTCCACAAAACCTTTCATGATTGTTTTTATAAAACTACCTCAAAAAATGTCTTTACATACATAAAAAAAAATACAACACAATTTTTTTGTTCGATTTGCCAACTAAAGTGAATAAATCCGGGCAAAATCCGGAAATTTTTCTATGAAATCCAGTCATCCGGGCCGGTCCGGACTGTTCCCAAATTTTGTATAAAATATATAGGCAAACCCGGATAAAACCGAGCAATCTGGCAACCTTACTCTAACGGGTCTATCATTTCACTATCGTATTTTGATTTTTTTTTTATCGGTGGACAGCTTTTTTATTATTAAAACGCGATGTTTGATCTTTTTTTTTGTCTGTTGGGCGAATCTGACAGGAAAATTGATCTGCTTTACCAGTTCTCCAATTGATAGGTTCAGATTGCACTTTCTTCAACCCCTCACTTCTCATACCTTCATGAAATTGATCTTTCTTACTTTTATTCTCTAGATTCTTCTAGATTCTCTAAGACTTCTAGAACGATTAAACACTTAAATCATGGGCGCATAGATTATTTCCATCAGTTTTAGGGTCTCTCAATGGGACTTTCCAAGATTTGTCATGAGCCCAATATGATGGTCAATGAATAAATTCACTAGATGCTATCTTAAAAAACACTTCATATCGCCACAAAATTTGGCATATGTAAACATTACATAACAACATTAATTTCATCAATTTTCATCGAACCTTTCAATAGTTATTTACAAATGAAAGTATTGAATTTTTTTCGGGTACAGTCCTTACTTATGGAATTGATAAACTTGTTTATAACTTTTTTGTCCCATAAAAATTTATGGGATTTATAAATCGACAAAGTTGTGTAGAAATCTAGTCTTTTCTACAAAGCTGCTTTAGGCTTGATGTTTTTTTTTTAATTTTAAGGAATTTTATAAATTTAAAAAGTCTAGAGGTCTTCTTGAAAATATCCCCAAAAGAACGTTGCCTATACCATATAAAAGCTTTCTGGTTCAAAGAATATGGATTGAAGAGCATTGAATAGTTATTGAATGAAGTTTTTCAAATTTTTAATAACTCTTTATGAAGTTTATAATTATTTCCCATTCTTCTGTAGTGGTCCCATTCTTATATTTGCTCTTCTTGTAGCACTTGATAAACTTTTCACTGAATATTCTCCGGTAATGAAGTTTTTTTTAAAAAAATCAAAGTTTACTGCAGCTCAAGCAAACCAAAAAAACTTTGACAAAATTGGCAACTTTGCTTATAGCTCGTGTAAACTCGGATATAATGGGATGGGATGGGATGCATGATCAGCGAAAGAGGATTGTAGCTATTCGAAAGCCGAACGGAAAACACTGCTCTTCTCTCTCTGCTCTCTGTTGTTTGAGGCTCCTCCCTTAATGTACGTATAAAAATCAATATTTTTTCTTGAATATCTTTTTCAACAAAAATACACGATTTGAAATTCGATTCAAAATTTGTGATATGTTTTAAAAAGTAAACCATGATTATGATGTTTTTCTTCTTGTTTTTCTTTTTGAATAATATTGCCGTGATATTGCCAATGAGTTAATAAAATTTTGATATCGAATGTCTACATTTTACCCAACCCGAACATTAAAGAACGGGAAAAATATGATATGTTTTTTTTTCATTTTTTTTTTAAATTTGTTGGTTAAAAGCACTTGCGATGATATCTATTCAAATTTTTAATGTATAATCTACTATATAGAAAAAATGATTATTACGTGTACTTTAAAGCAGTTGCCTTTAAAAAAGTACAACCCGTAATGTGCAAAACACGCAATTCTCAATTGATTGATTTAAAATTAACTAGAAAATCGTTTAATATTACAGCAAAGGAGCTTGTCATCTGCCGTAATTTTACTGGTTGAAAGAAATACGTGTGACGTAATTTAAGACACGTAATTTTTTTCGACCTGTAAAACTACGGTAAATGTCCTGCTCCTTTTGTTACATGACATTAACTGTAATTTCAAATGATTTTCTATTTTATTCTAAACCAATCAACTGAAAATAAATTGCATTCAATTGGGGTATAAAAAACGTCAAAAGATTTTGTGAATAAATTTAGGTTTTAAGAAAATTTAAAGTTTCCTTTTTTTTTAAATAAAGTAAAGTATAAAGTGAACATTATACATGTTTTGCATTTATTTTCACCAAATTGTTTTAGTTACGAAAAACAAAAATCTAAAAATCCAACCAAATCAATTCAATGAACCAGAATTTTAAAGTACTGTAATTTTAAACCAGTCTGTAAAATAATTTGTGAACGGAAAATAAATGACATGTGATTTTTTGTGACCTGTAAAACTACGGTAAATGTCCTGCTCCTTTTTGTTACAGGATATTTGTTTTAATTTTACATAAAATAATTTTTGCTGTGTAGAGGTGTTCTCTAAATCTCACAATCTCTCTTATTAAACTTTTATCGCTGGAATTGTTCAGCCGATTCTAACTGCGTAAATGCTCGATCAATTATAAAATAGTAATTTTCGACGTGTCTTCTTCCGAAAGCAGCAGTAACAAATCCCGTTGACACATTTACGACTTCTATTTGCGATGACTGATGAAACGTGAAACGGTCAGCTGTGAGAACACATTTCACTTAATTTCATGGGCTCATGTGGGCAGTTAATAGTACTGTACTGCTCTATCGTTTTAAAAAAAACCCACTAATTGAAATTGGACGCCCGCCTCCGTTTATAGCTTGTGAGAAATCTGCGAAAACACGTGTTTGAAAGTTGTCATGTGATGGCTCTCGACAAGTTGGACAGTCTCCTTTTATGGGCCAGCTGTCTCTAAGCTTGCATTTAAGTCCCTTTTTTTGGCCGTACAACGTGAATGTTTGAAGAAACGTGCGCGCACACGCGATTTTTTTTCGCCAAACTAAATTTCGCAATGAAAGATTTCAACGCCGTCGAAGAGGGGTGCTGGGCTTATTTTAGAAACTACTGATTGATAACTACCACTTGAGTCGGAACTAATTCCTGATTTTATTTAAAATTTCCATCAAGAAAATAAGATTTACATATTAGAGATTGAGCTTTCAGCTCTTTCATTTATTTTTTTAAACTAACACAATTATATAGAATCTTAGTGAAACTTTACTCCAGAAGAAAGTAGTGTTTCGTGAGCCTTCAGGGAGCGTCCATATAAACGTAATTATACAGAATTAAAAATTTCATGAATTCTTTGAGGGTCCCAAAGGGTGCTTAATCGGTATAGCGCACGGCACCCTTCCAAATAAACGAATTTCAAATCAAAATCTTTGAGGGTCCCAGGAGATTTTTTTGTTTGGATGCGCTTGACTAAAGTTTCAAGCCGGCAAACTTCTAATAATTTCAAATCGGCACTCAAGAGCGAATGAAAGTTTTTGATTAAGGTACCTTACAGTGAATAAGCCCTTCCTTCAAACAGTGACAGATGACAAGTTTATATCCCTCGTTCCCAGACAAGCAGTTAGGCAGACAGACAGCATTAGAATTTTCACTTGAATTCCGAGTGCTTTCGACACTTCGACATCGTCTCGTTAAAGATCCTAATAACTGATCCCCGTCAGCGAGCGATAAAATCGTGACTCAACCCACCCTTTACATATGTTGTAACAAGTCGGAAGGGCGTCTGTCTGGAGCTGATGCAGATGTCTGTTGAGTCCAGATGGACAATTAACGTTGTGCTGTTAGATCACAATTACTGCTTAAAAGATAGACTCTGTTCTGTCGATATTTTCGCTATAATTAATCAAGCGGCTGGAGGGGAGGAAAGACTTGATGAAGTCTACTATCATCAATCAAATGGCTCAAGGTCAACAAAATTACGCTTTATAAATATGGCTCCAAGCTGGACATAGGAGTGAAAGTACAACAATTTTCCGAGAATTCGGCGAAAGTATCGATACGATTTGTACAAGAATGCAGCACACAACACCTTTTAACCAATGAGAATGGAATGCGACTTTCACCGACAGCCAATGACAGCTTCTCGATGAACTAATTTCAAAATATGGCGATCGTCAACAACGAAACAAAATTCATCCACTGGTGCTGAGGCGCCACACAGCGCAGCTCCCTTCAAATTCAAAAGGTTAGGTTGGACGATGATTGAAGAAAGACACATGCGTTAGGACCACGTGATCACGTTTTCAATCAATGCAGCCGCCGTTTTTGACTCGAAGCACGTCTGCTCAACTTCCCATTTTTTGCCCTGCTTACCTTCTAAGGACCATTTCGATCCGAATTATCGATTATTGTCGGTGCGCTTTGTCCCAGTCATTATGATAATAAAAGGGATATGTGATTCCAAATGATCGTCGTAAAGTTGAAGCAAAATGATGAAATGTCACATTTGCAAGTTTAATCGATCAAACAGAGAGTTTGGATATTTCCGGCCCCGATACAATTTGTAGAAATGTAATTGGTTTACATATATTTTCAGATTTTCGTATCATCATATAATCACGTAACACGTATATGCTATTTGTATGAAAATTATATGTAAGGTTTCAGATAGATTCACTAGGTTTCAAGAGTAGTTGAGAGTATTTCTCATGTATTGATACTTATTTATTTAAAATACATAACTCCGAAGGGCTTGTGATATGGCTCAGTTGGCATGTCTGTTTCTCCTGAGCCGATTTCTGCGAGTTCGAGCCCAAGAGAAAACATCGAACACAGTTGTACCGGATGAATTTTTCAATAACGATCCGCCAACTGTAACGTTGATAAAGTCGCGAATGCCATAATGATGGTAAAACGACTATAATCGAAACAAAAAAAACATAGCTTTGAAACTACAATGTAGGCTCCTTATAAAATTCCAGTAAAGCATTATTTATGGTGTCTCGTATATCGTCATTGTTGGCGGTTCAGGTAAAATTTCAAACAACCTCCTTAAACCTTTTAAATCAAAACAATGCCCAGCAAACATAAAATCGTCTTAGAAATGACAGCTCAAGTCGTTAACAACGCTACTGTGAAGCGCAAATCCTACCAAATAAATAAAAGGTCGTAACAATGGTTACTTGAAGTCGGTTAAGAAGTCGGATATGAAGACGATTTCGCTCCCGCGTGGGTTTGCAGTGAGAGGACAGACTTCTCTCTACGACTAGCAGTCTGTGATGTCAACCTTCCAGATTTCGTCTGACTTTTTGGACTTCGGTCATACATATTTTTAAGTTTCCAGACTACCAGACTTTTGACATTTCTTCCAGACAATTCCAGACTTTTGGGTTTGTACATTCAACAACAACATTATTCAACAAATCAGTGAAAAAAGCAGATAATAATTGGGATGGGCATGGGACCCATATTCAG